>NC_068993.1:26481370-26483550 GCF_001194135.2 Octopus bimaculoides
TATATTATTATTTCGGATCTTTTTTAAAACGGGGGCCACATTTTTCATTAACGAAACACTTTGAAACTTGGAACACTGGTAGAATGTGTCATATAAAACATCTTTTTCTCTTAGTCTTCTTTAAAAAAAAAGAAATCCCTAAGTTATTCCATGTTAAAGTTGTCGTATTTCTGTAATTTCAACCAATCACTGACATCCATTCAGCCGATATACATTAAGTGCCGACTACATAAACAAACGATTCTGAAACAATTCTATCGGTGATAGGGTTAGGGTTAGGGTTAAGGTAAAACAGCAAATTTAAAAAGCAAAAAGCAAAACGAAGCCATGGAAATTAAATACGCTTTACACCGCTTAATCAGCCAAAGGAGTAAATGTAAACGACTGAATACTTGTCAGTGATTGGTTGAAATTATCGAAATAAGACAATTTTTTACATGAAATAAATTCGAATAGAAAAATATTTTACTGTTCTATAACACAAAATAGATAAGTATACGAAGTTTGAAAGTCTTTCGGTACCAAAAACACTACGTAAAACATTAATGAAAAATGTGGCCCCCGTTTTAAAAAAGATCCATTATTTCTCCTTATGTAAACAAATTAATATACTGACGTAAACCTAAGCGAGGATTGTAAATATAATAAATTAAACATCCATAGCATTGTATCATATTAAGATATGGTTATTAAACTAAATAAATGGTAATACAGGGTACAAAACTATCTTGTTATGAAATAATAATAGTAATATACATGCTTACGAGAACAAAATCGGAAATATTTAAGTAAAGTTACGATTATGCTTCAAACTCAACTAATGTAGCATTACTGGGAAGGATTTGCTGAACCAACTATAGAAGGTGAAAAAACTAAAAACAACTGGCGATGGAGACAGATATAAATATTATTTAAGATAATATTAAATGATATTATTCCTGTAATTGTTACTATTATTGTTATAAAAAATTTAAAAATAAATTAAATAGTATCATTATTACTATTATTGTTATTGTCTAAAGTTAAAGGTAAATACTAAGCTGGGTGAATGTACAAACCGCTTGTAAGGCGGACGTCCACTAGAGAGAATGTCATGGTGAAAAAATAAAAATAAAAATAATAATAATAACTAAAATTAGTAAGAAGGATGAAACTAGCGATAAGAATTGAAGGTGTGTTTCCTCCAATGCTGGCATCTATATACTCTCTGTGTTATCTGATTTACTAGATAATTCTTGGAGAACAGAATATGGAAAAGCTCCAAGTTACAAAGAGGACAAAAATTCTTACCTTTATCGTAGGGTATTGAGGTAGCCAGTATTGACCATTCCAAAGAGAATTGTTTATTGCAAGGATTAGAATCGAAGGGCATTAGGGTCAACCTAGGCTCAACCAAAGTCTTAATAAGCAGGAAGGCAGACAAACCTCAAATCCCTCAAATCCCTGATCGATGTGTAGAAAAGGCGTAGATAGAAACTCTATAAGATGTACCCAGTGTAAGCTATGGACACATAAGAGGTGCAGCAATACCAAAGTATTTGGCAGATGTTCAGGAGCAATAAACATTGAAAATATGCAGAGAACAACTTCTGTCACATTCCAGGGTGAAAAACTAGAAGTAGTTGACAGCTTCCATTACCTAGGTGACCAAGTCAGTAGCAGGGGTGGGTGCTCTGAAAGTGTAGCTGCTAGAATAAGAATAGCCTGGGCAAAGTTCAGAGCGCTCTTACCTCTGCTAGTGACTAAGGGTCTCTCGCTCAGAGTGAAAGGTAGATTGTATGACGCATGTGTACGAACAGCCAACAAGGATATCCAGAGGTAATGCAGTACGATCGTTTCAAGCAACTCCATTTAAATGCAGAGCAAGCCTCAACTGCACTAAAACATACAATTTCATGAAATTAAAACAGACGGAAACAGTATAATTTTGCCTAAAATCTCCAAGAATTTAAGGAGATACACAAAGAACATAGTTGTCTTTCCTTCCATTTAGAAGCTACTTAGTATGTGTGTATATATATATATATATATATTTATATATATATATATATATAGATATATATGTATCTATATATATGCATATATATGTATATGTATCTATATATATGCATATATATGTATATACGCATATATATATATATATATATATATATATATATATATATATATATATATATATA
>NC_068993.1:26484780-26486683 GCF_001194135.2 Octopus bimaculoides
ATATATATATATATATATATATATATATACACATATATATATATACATGTTCATATAATACATATGTACACATATATACATATATATACACACATACATACACATACATACGTACATACATACATACATACATACATATACATACATATATGTGTACGCACATACACACGATAGACGTGTGGTAATAAAGATTAAAGCAATGTTATATATATAGGAAAATCATGCTTGTATGAACTAGTAAGATATTAAGTGTATGACAATATATAAAGGTGATGAATGGTCTATTGATCTAAAGAGAGAGATTGTGTTGTAAAGTGAAATGGAAATCAGAGGGGGGAAATAAGGGATTAATGGAGTAAAAATTACTTGTTTAAACTAAATTAATATTATTACCAAAGTTTACTTCGATATTCACGCTCTATATTTGTTGATGCAAGGGTTTACCAACAAATGAAATAAAGTGAAGGGATCTATTTTGTGTGGAGCAGTATTTTATACATAATAAAGCAGGGAGAAGAAAATATTTATATGTTTTGAATTCATCTTACGATAAACGTAAACAAACAAACTAAGATTGCTTTCAGAATTTTAGATATGTCTAAGAAAGTTAAAGAAGACATATAAATTTCTCAGACGCAGAATAATGCCAATAACATAGCCTAAACAGGATAAATTCGCCTATCTTTGCTTAAGAAAGTAAAGGCAACAAGTAAAGGACATGGAGTTAAGAAGGAGCAATGAAATCAAAGGTATAAAGTTATTGGAGCACAACGTATTGGACATAGTTGGAAGTAATGTTTATGTTAAGTTAAATTGAAAGTAATGTTTAAGTTCATGTTTTATAGACGTGCTGGGTGTCCTAATTTGGGTTCATAAGATAGAAAGTGCTCAGATAACATATAAAGGTATAATTAACTTGTATCGCTTGAAGTTACGGTTAAGTCGGCTCTTATGCATTTCCCTGAAGAGAAGATTACATCTTTATCAACATCACTTATTCCTTTGGAAGGAAACATTTGTAATCTTCGAAACATATGTCGGAAATAAAAGAATTCATTTAACATATGCGTATTACTACATTTATTAAAATTTATATGTATATATATATATACATAAAGATTTATATATGTATATATCTGTATATATATATATATATATATATATATATATATATATATATATATATATATATACATAAAGATATATAATACAGAACCCTCAAGACACTATGCACCTGTGAGCTGGATGAAATATACAAGTGGGCTGAAAAGAATAGCATGCAATTTAATGCTGAAAAGTTTCAAGCCTTGTGTTATCAGCATGCAAAACTAAATGCAATACTCATTAAATACAATGGACCTGGAGGGACTGCAATCCCAGAGGCACAGTCAGTGTGAGACCTGGGCATTTACATGAGTAATAATGCATCCTTTCATGTTCATGTCGCTAAATCGGCAATGATATGCAGGCGACTGACCGGATGGATTCTTAGGACTTTTAGAATAAGAGATCAGGAAACCATGATGGTCTTCTGGAGGACACTTGTTCTAAGCCACTTTGACTATTGCTCTCAGCTATGGTCACCAACCAGTGTCAAATTAATCTCAGAACTTGAGGTAATCCGACGAAGCTACACGAAGAAGATAGCCTCTATGCAGCATATAAGCTATTGGGAAAGACTCAAGTGATTAAGACTCTATTCCTTAGAGCGTAGACGAGAAGGATATGCCATAATATACATCAGGAAGATCCTCGAAGGAATTGTCCAAAACTTTGGCATCGAAAGTTACATAAATAAAAGAAATGGACGCCATTGCAAAGTGCCAAGGACTCCAAACTTGCAATCAAGGTGAAGGACAAGATACTGCAATAGCCTGGGCTTCAGAGGTCCACAGCTCTTCAA
>NC_068993.1:26486783-26488824 GCF_001194135.2 Octopus bimaculoides
TATATATATATATATATATATATATATACATATATGCATAGATATATGTATATATACTGAAATACATATATATACACACACACACACATATATATATATATATATATATATACGTATACACACACACACACGTATATATGTATATACATACAAGTCTTTACTTCTATATGTAGGGCAGGTACTACTGCTTTCATTACATATGTTTCAAGCTGAACCCATCGGTGTTGGTGTAGCTGGAGATGTGGCCGGCCTCTTCATGACCTGGTGGGACAAAAGATTTAAGCAATCTGTAGCAGAACAGTCCACAACTCTTTTACTTTACAGCAGGATTGTAGACAACATTAATATCCTAGTTAAGACCAACCCTAGTAACGGCAATGTACAAACTGAGAGGAACAAACTGGGGAGCATCCAGAAAGTAGCTCACTCCATCCCCCAAAGTATCAAGGTAACTATAGATTACCCCACTAGGCACTCCAACAATAGACTCTCTGTCCTTGGTACTGAACTTTGGTTAGAGACTGTGAACAACAGAGTGCAGCTCCTCCACTCCTATTACATGACAGCCATAGCTTCGAAATATGTTGTTCATAAGAACTCAGCTTTGTCACACAACTTGAAAATTAACATACTGATAGCAGACTTAGGATAGTGAATGTGTCCCCACTATACAAACCCTATGAAACAAAAAGAACATGTACAGAACTTCATGCACTACATGCAATTCTCTGGCTATGATCAGAAAGATAGGGTTCGAGTACACAGGGGTGTTAGAAAGAAGTTAAATAACATTATATGTGATGAAACCAGTGGTACCTGCCTTATATATATATATATATATATATATATACGTGGTTTGATTAATAAATGTCCAGACTGTTGCCATGGTATTAAAGCTAAAGCATGCAGGGTGAAGCCACTCAGCAGAAATTGAGCTTGAACTCTGCTGTGCAAGTGTACTAAGCTTTAACATTCTAGCCAACTTTCGCTGTTTAGAGCAGTGCTTGGAAGGAATGTGTCAAATGTGGTTGTTGCATTGACCATAACAAAGAAGGTTCAGCAGATAAACTCCATCAAATTTTGCCAAAAGCTTGGTAATACCTGCTCAGAGGCCTAAGCAAAGTTTTCACAGTTCTCGATACAATCAAGATCTTGTGCAACTAAAACCAGAGTGTCATTTTGGTCGGGCAAAAGCAGTTTTGGCACAACTTAGTAGATCCGCGTCTCATACCCAAATCTTCAGTGATAATGGACTGAATTGAGCGACAACTAACTTTCACACCCTCTGATAACTCACACATAGTAATTCAACGATTTCCCCTCACAGTTGCATGAACATCTGCGATGTTTTTCTCAGTTCTGCTAGTTGTGGGTCTACTAGAAGGTTCGCCAATATCGACACTCTTCCGGCAATCTTGGAAACGTCTGAACCACTCATACATTTGTATACACTTTCCATACACTTTCTGCAACATCATGTAGGCTTCAGAGCAGCTATTGCCATGACAACTTTCTCCTTTCATGGTCAATGCAATGATCACACACTACATACCTTCCTTCCAAGCACTGCTGTAAATAGCCAAAGTGAGCTAGAGTGTCAAAACTTAGTGCGTATGCACAGCAGAGTTCAACGTTAAGCTTTCCCAAGCAGCTTCATTCTGCATTCCTTAGCTTTGATACTATGGCAACATCATTTCTTGATCAGACCTCATATATACATACAGGAGTGGCTGTGTGGCAAGAAGCTTACTTCCCAAACAGATGATCCTGGGTCCAGTCCCACTGCATGGCACCTTGGGCAAGTGTCTTCTACTATAGCCTCGGGCCGACCAGAGCCTTGTGAGTGGATTTGGTAGACAAAAACTGAAAGAAGCTTAGTGTGTGTGTGTGTGTGTGTGTGTGTGTATATATATATATATGCATATATATGCATATATATAAGTAATTGTGTCTGGCCCTTCAGCATAGCTTGACAACCGATGTTGGTGTGTTTACATCCCAATCTATATACTCACACGTAAACACACACACACATATATAC
>NC_068993.1:26488834-26497903 GCF_001194135.2 Octopus bimaculoides
TATATATATATATATATATATTGGGGAATAAATGATGGATTTTTCCCTTATGAGGTTTTTTTTCACGCTAGCTACTTGATAAATTCTTATAAAAGAATTCATCCCATTTTTGAATTAATTATATATATATATGAAACATATAGACACATATATACATCTTTATCTGATACCATTTGCTTGTATCAGTCTTTGGATTGCGACCATGTTGGGGCCAACCTTGAACGGCTTAGTCAAACATATCGAACCAAGTACTTAAGTCTGGTACTTATTCTATCGGTCTCACTTTGCCGAACCACTAATTACGGGGACTAGACAAACCAAGCAGATTTACATATAGATACACTTAGACATAGACACACACGTCAACAACATATGTATACACAAGTACATAAATACGCGCGCATATGTATTTTGTGTGTGCGCGTAATTGCATCCGCACGTGTTACTTTGAAATTGTATTGTACATCGATTGACGTGTGAAGGAAATACACAAACGCCTTAAGTCAGACAGACTATTGTTACACTAAACTACCAAATAATTTGTGGAGGTAATGACATTCATTCTTTCTCCTAAGTGAATTTTAGGTAATCGAAATTGTGGGGGCAGTAGTAACCATGACCCTTAGGAGCTGTAGCAGACAGGTGAGCGATAACTGTAGTTCATGCCCGGGTTGAATTTTGTAAGTGAAGGAAAAACTTGAGTGTTGTGTAAAGAAGGCAAATGCACAAATCCTTTATGAAATGACGGTTACTGTTTTTTTTAACCGCACTCAAGTATAAATGGTTAGTCAACGTTGGTGAATCTAACAGAGATCCGCCACAAAAAAATCACAATAGATATTAAAAGACATGAGCCTCTAATGTGGTGTTGGATTTATTTGGAAACAACAGCCAAAATACTGAAATCAAAACCCGGGTTTAAAGAGAATGAACATTGGACAGAGAGATTAGTTTTAGATACATTCTAATAAAAACGTTTTAAGAAAGTCCTACATGACTAGAATTCCTTTGATCATAGGTGTGTTGGATCTGGACCGAAGTGGGGTTAAATAATAGAAACCCATAATTCATTAGGGAAGAGGTAGTCTCCTGAACCAATCCTGGTACATAAGTAATAAAAGGCAGAAATCCAACCATAGTGGCATTTAAAGATGTGAATAATATTTACTCAAGCCAGCTCGCTCGGTACTACTACCATAAAGAAAAGTTTCAGGCCAGCGAAGGTTTCTTTGAATGAGACATTGGGATTCTTCACTCATTTCAATACGGCCAGGAAACGGAGAGAAACGAAGATAACGTATACGACACACACATTACTTCAGAGATTTCTTTCGTTTATTTTCTGTACTGGTTTTTAATCGATTATATTAACAGAATGGCCTTATCAGGAATTACATATTTTGTAAATCTAAGATACGACAGGCGTCAGAGAGTAGCGGTACATTTTTTCAAGTCCACAGGAAGAATCAGCGTGGGGACATTTAAATTTGTCGTCTTTTCCTAAAAGCCACTTAACGCCTTTGTTAATAATACATATTTCCCCATTAAACATAGCTATAGCTATGGGAAATTCCATTCAGTACAATGACCTACAAAATTGTTTTCTAGGAAAGTATGTATTTGTTGAAAAGACGGCAAATGGAGTTTAAAGAGGGGGGGGGGGGCAATATGAAAGAACACAGGTTTGGTTGGGAAAGTTTCTATCAGAAAAATTTAACAATCGTGGATTTTTTTTGAGTTATTAAATTTTAAAATATTTTCTTACAGACACCAAAGAAGGTAATAACTATCCAATAAAGAGATCAATAAAATCAATCGGCATGGCTGCTATCCAAAAGTAGTAAAATATTAAAAGACCAAAATACATTAAAACGATTTTATTTACTCTAATAGGTTCAGCTAAAGCTTGTGATCTCGTTTTGCCAGTCGATGACGGAAGTTGTGATTTCCATGTATGGAAAACGGGGAATTTTCTAATGGAAATAAGATACGCTAAACTGGAATTGAAACCTAGTTGTGATCCCATTGCACTGATCGAGAAGGGTCAGTTTATTTTAATTAATAATGGAATGTGTTCCTCCTTCACTGCCCTAATAACTCACACACCCATGTGGACGATAGCGTTTACTGCTAGTGGGTGAAGTAAACAGCCTATCCCTTATTTAATACACTAAAATATTCGGTCGATGTTCACATGCTATGGTTATATTCCAACAGTATAAAACTTGCTGATGTTTAAAAGGTGAAAAATATAGAAGAGTAAAAACAAATTTCCACTACGTGTGAGAGAAAGACTGAAAAAGCAGTGGCAGCTGGTAGGATAGGAAAACACAAAACATTAAAATAAAACCGTAATCTTTTATAAAATATCAATGGAAAGTCAGGTTTATTATATACACTCGTTGACATTAATGTTGAAACAAAAAATATTTCACAGCGTATGAGTATGTGTGTGTGTGTATGTATGTATATATATATATATATATATATATATATGCGAGTGATAGTGAAATGCGTTAAGTGTAAAACTTCCAAGTATGGTGTGTGTAGATTACACATCCACACGTGCGTACATAATATATACATATATATACACATATTTGTGTATAACGAAATATTAGCGCCAAGCATTGTTTAGTCATACATACATACACGCATACCGTAAACTCAGGGACACATATATATATATACACAAGGTATGTGTGTGTACACGTTTGAGTTTACGAAGAGGAAAAGTATAATACAGAAGCAGAGTATTAAGTTTCGCTGTTACTTGATCAGTGATACTCACAAAAACCAAGTATTAACAGCAATACTAGCATGTGTATGCATGGTAAAAAGATGATCAGGTGTAAAGCTACACACAGACACACACACGTGTGCATACTAGACACACGCGCACAGAGAACAAGCCAACACTAACTTCGCTAATCAACAAACAATTTTATATATATATAAAGGTTGATCAAGGTACAATTTTACGTGTATTTTCTATAGAGAAGGGAATGTATACTATTTTGGCAAAACTTTGTTGTCCGTCTTCCATGTGAAGACGGAAGGGTGGGATGTTCGATAAAAAATAATTAACTATGGGGGGACAAAATAGAGAAAGGATAAAGTTCGTGTGTGTGTTGAAAAAAATGATTATACGCATATATTACTATATACACCATTCTTATACGAAAGAATTAATCAAGAAGACAGATACACACACCTTTGTGCGTGTACATTATATATAAACAAGGAAATTTATATATTACCGGAGATGAAGACAATGGAGACAGATTTATAATATATGAAATTTGTCAACAAGTGACAAAAGCAGCAACTGGTTCGACTAAGTACATCTTTCCTCGTAAAAGTTACTCCACCGTATGTGCGTGTGTGTATATGTGTGACTGGAGTGAAATCTCTTTCCTGCACACTAACGTTCCAAGTTGCCTTAACAGTCTACTGTCTCTTTCCGCCACCTACTTGTATACACCTACCTACCATCGCCGACTCTTAACACCCTACCTCTCTCTCTCCGTATCTGTGTGAGTGTGCATAATAATAAATATATATATATATATAAAACACACACACGGCTAGCTTAATTCTCCTCCTCCTCTCTCTCTCCCCCTTTATTCCTCTACAGTGTTTCAATTCCGCTTTGAGGGGGGGGGGGGGGGGTTCCTTTCCAAAAGCTTATTACAACACCCGTCCGGTTAGGACAAGTAACATTTCCAAACATGACTCACTTGAAACTTGTGTATGTGTGTGTGTGTGTGTGTGTGTGGTAGTTCTTCCGTCGGCTAATCGGTCGTTTAGTCAATTGGACTCTCACAACAGTTTATGCGTAGAGTATTCCAGACACTTGAGTGGATCGGATTACGGACTCCCAGTTTCCGCCAACCGAAACATTCAGCTTAGTCGCAGTGAGATCGAACCCGTGACTTTACGATTGCGAAGCGAACTTCTTAACCAGTCGGTAATATCCCGGATGGTCCTCCGTCGGTTTAGACGATGGAGACTGAGATGTTCGACCAACTGAATTACCTAGTTGTCAAATTAACCTTCTCCGGGTTAATTTCGGAAATTCGATTCTACGACCTTCCATACAATCCAAGTTCGCTAACAATGTCATGGGATCAATCTTTGGTTCAGGAAAACGTTTCATCAAGTGGGCTTGAACCTGGAACCACGTGCTTGCTAAACGAACTTCTTCAGCTCTAGGCACATTTAAAAAGACATGTACAATCACTGAATACACACACACATTTAACAATATATACGCGCATTTACACAGGTATAAAATACAGATATTTATATACCACAGATAAAGACACATTTAATACTTTTGAATATTTAATAGTTAGAGGTTCGGATACAGATACGTTTTAAAATAATGAATGAAGAGAAAGGGGAGAGAGAGAGACTAAGATATAGAAACGTCTATATAGATGTATGTAGTAGCTTTATAGATACGCATACAAAAGGAAACCTATCGAGTGTATGGAAGTTGTAGGAAAGGAAAGAAAAAAACAGAACGTTCAAGCCTTTTAAAACAGCTGAGATCATCACCAAATCATTCATATACATAAATATATATATACACGTACGTCTCTCACCCTCCACTCATACTAATCAGTATTTGTAATCACTGGTGGATGTGTGTGTCTAAATATATACATATATATTATATATATCCATATATATAGACACACACACCCGCCAGTGATTATAAATACAGATTAGTATAAGAGTGGAGGATGAGAAACGCACGTGCAAAGATGGGTAGACATGCGCAGACAGGTAGAGATTGTGCAGACGCAAAGCTTATCCAGCTACACGTGGTCGCTCGACCTGCTAGAAATATCAGTCATATCTCCGACTACCGTTTCAAATTAAGAAAGGACACATTAGATAATTTAGTCCTACATACTCTTAAAAAGACGGGATGGTCACATCTAGAGTGCTTTAGATATGTCTGCACATTCAAGAGTGATCTGGCGCTAAAAGACAGGCGGGCAGACACTCCGGTAGAAAGAGAGTGGTAATATGCAGTAACGGGTATACACATGAGCTGATAGAGAAGTACAACTATATGCAGTTGTATGATCTACATCCGAGAGGAGAGAGAGAGGTATATATGTTAACTGCAATATCTAAGACACAGACAAGGGTACAGCTACATGCAGTAGCAGCTCCACAGACGTGGGGAGAGAGGTATATAGCTGCTACATGCAATAACTGGCACACAGACACATAATGTAAAATAGTGTTTCGAATAAATGAGAAATGGTGTCGTCGCTTGAATAAAGTTTACAAAATATAAGTGTAAGGAAGGGATCTTAATTTTTTACTGTCTGAGGAAAGGACAAGTCCAAAACTAATTACCTTACACAACACAAACTATTCCATTTGTAAACGAGTTATTTAAGCGACATGTAATTAGAAACGGAGAAGTTATGGAAAACCGGTTATGCTAGTTGAACGAACAGCGCGATTTGGACAAATAAGTAGACTACATGAATGGACCACTACATTTGGAGAAGCGGGAAGATTGCGTAGGCAGGCCACGAAGGCGAAACGAATAGGTTACATGAACAGATTACGTGGGGTTTAGAATAACGGGTTGGTTACAAAACGCACGAAGTTCGGAGATACAGAAAGGTTACTTGTGTGGACCACAAGATGGGTTTGCAGAGAAAAACAGAAAAGATTTGGTTTAGGAAGCAATATATAGTCTCCCGAATAAGATTCTGTCTAGAAAGTTTATATCATGACACTGATAGACGACAAAAATGACCTATATAGGTAAAGAAGTGCAGTCGGTATTGATGACATTAGATATTGGGAATTAAGACACAAATGACCACACAATAGCTAAAGGATGTGTCTGAGATTAGAAATTTGTACAAATATGTGGACACGACAGTACTGGTTCGAATGAACAGTAATGTGTGGTATGAAAGTTTATAGGTCATGTGTTGGTGGGAATGATCGATTTGTCGCGTGATCGTGTGATTTTCTGGTGTTGAAAAGAGATGGGTAATAAAAAAAAAATTATTGGTCAAGTTCAGAGGATCTGATGTGTAGAGCAGACATTATAGTCCGAAAAAGCTGACCGAAATAGGGAGATACACGCAACAGCGATAGACCTACAATAATCTGTTACAATAATAATGGGTACGGGTCATAATTAAGTAAGGAGTTGGTTACTGCAGAAAAATGGGAGGGAGCCCTGCAGTCTACCTGTGTATGTGTATGTAACAAGGTAAGAGAACATGTGAATATATCCATGTAAGGGCGTTTTGCTTGCGAGAAGGAAAACTATAGTCGAACTAACGATAGCAACAATAAGACCAGTACAGTAGCTAATTGTAAGGGAGGCGGAAAGAATTAGGGTAGGATGACATATGTAGAACAAAGCTGTTACTTTGAACTGTATGTGCGTTTCTCTCTTTCATATTCACATACGTAGATATAGGCGAAATGATATAAGCAGCGTATGTCGGTGTCAAGATAGAGAGGGGAAGGAGGGAGACTGAAAATAACGTATCGGGCAATGTCCTTCATCGACGAAAGAAGTACAGACAAATGCTGGATAGTCAGACAGGCAGAGCGAGTGATATGAGTATAAAGACAAGAAAAGATAAATAGAAAAGAAAAAAAAAAGGAGGGTGAGGGTAAGAGAAAGAGTTTTGAAAGCGAGAGAAAGTTGAATATTTGGAAGGAGTGAAAAATAGAGAAAAAGAAAAAGAAAATGTGGGAGGTACACGAGTAAGATAGAACAGATGTTAAATGGAAAATCTGGGACATCCTATTTTATTACGTGTGCAAGCAATCCAGTCACAAGTTAGGGTATGGGGACTCGTAGAAGGTTTGCACTCTACTCAATAATCTGGGTTTTCTGCTGGGATATTTTGTTTTACTGAAATATGATTCTCTCACGCATACACACACACAAGGAGACTGCAACTATTTTACTGCATTGACAGGAACTATGTAGCACCGGGCTAAATGCAGTTGAAATTAGATACCAATTAAATACCAGTAATACACTGGGCTATACAATCTTTTTCTAAGGCACACTTAGCTTTTATTTTTAGGTGATGTGTTGGCAGGGATTATTAATAGGGATGTATGTGGGTGGGACTTGTATTATTGTTTGCTCGGAGAAAGCTGGGTTTCTTAACGAAGTAAATGCATTGAAGTTAGCTGTTTTCAATGACGGAATAACGACGTCAATATTTCAAGAACTCCATACAAAATACAGGGCATACAATATCCCTACAACACATACACCCATTACGAGAGCCAACAAATGAGTCGCTACATGGATGCTTCACTTGCTAGAAGTAACAGCCACATCTCCCAATACATATCAACTTAAAAAGGCAGAATATATTTGATAATATAATGCTGGATTATCCATAGACAGCCGGGGTAGTCACAGTAGGAATTGTTTTGATCATGAGTTTAATCTGTGGGTAAATATCACCAGGATCCCCCCTACCCGCGCGCCCAAGTCAAGGTGTGTAAAAGTGAAAGATGGTCAATGTGATTCGCTTTCAATTCTCGCTCGTGAAGGCTATATAATATAATCAATTCGAAATAATTTAATGAATTATTAATTTCTGGTCAAACTGAAGATTAAAATCTGGGTTTTCAATTCTCAGAACACTAAAATACCAATATAATAGTCATTCATCTCACATCCTCTACTACTCATTTTTCTGAAAATTTCTTATTTCATTGCAAAATACATTAAGAACTTAAAAATTATAAACGGAGTTAATATATTTATCAATTTGTTGCTTCAGCATCGGTCACATCTCAGTTGAGAAGAGGAAACGGGATACCTTGAAACGCCTGTGTCTTTCTCAGGGACATTAGCAGACTAAATTAACACATTAGTGCCCAACCAAAAATCATTTTTTATACAACTTTATCTGATACTAAATATATAAATTTTAAAAAATTATTACAATATTTGAAAGACAATCCAGTCTTGATGACTAACTAAAGTTATCTCAGAAAAATACAGGTGTTTTAGAAATATGACGGATTATCCTTCTGGTCCTAAAAAAAGGACCATGTGCGCTGATGGGTTAAGTGAAAAGACATCAACTAACCATGTATATGAGATAGAGTGCGCGCAAACGCACGCAGACACAGTACAACACAACATTTTCATAACTTTACTCAACTGTTGTTTTGCTAACTTAAGTCGCTACTTTGATATCAGAGGTATCGATTTATCTATCTTCAAGTTATCCAGGAATGGTTCAAGAATGAGGGCGAACCAGATAAATTCGCTTAATCTCTATTATGAATCAAACTTTGGTCAACTGGAGTTGCTCAAAGCGCTGGCAATTGAAAACGATGTGTGTTAATCAGAGGAAAGTGGGTGGCCAGCTCGAGGGTACATTAGGTGTCCTTTTCCTGTATCTTCCTAACCAAAAGGCTCTGTTAATTTATCTGAGTAATCCTCATTACAATCAACTTCTTTGCATTTTGCTAAACAGAAATTTGGAATTCCCATAAAACCTTTTCTTGCAGCAATTATTCTGTTAAACCAGTAACGAAAATATTTTCATATAATGATTTGGATTTAGAAAGTTTCCTGTCTTCCTGCATCTCTTTCCAGGAATCGAAGTTGACAATCAATCCTTCCTTGAGGTAACTCAGAAGTCATGCTAGTACCACAGGTATTCTAATAAACCTCGCTTAACAAACCACAAAGACTCGTCTACAGCTAATAAATGCAAAGTTCATGTAAGGATCAGGGGAAGTCAAATATGTTCTGATGTTCATACATCTAACGGAGCACGTAAAATGTCTCAGAGACGGATCTAAATTGTTAACGTGGTATTTATTATTCACGCTTTAAAAAGTACTCTCATGTCTGAAGTCATATTCACATGAACTATACATTATTATTAATAATACTGAGTACGTATTACTGCGAGAGGACCAGTAGTAGGGCTCTACTACAAATAGTAAGAGATAGAAATAATAAAGTGTGTGTGTGTATATATATATATATATTACTCTTTTACTTGTTTCAGTCATTTGACTGCG
>NC_068993.1:26498003-26507761 GCF_001194135.2 Octopus bimaculoides
TATATGTTTATGTATATATATGTGTATATGTATGTATATATGTGTGTATATCTGAATGTGTATATGTACGTATATATATATGTGTATTTGTATATGTATATGGGATATTTTTCATGGACAGCCCTAGAAATTGTCGCTCCAGAAGCTAATGCTGCAAGGAGTGCTTGACTTGAATAATAAGAAATAAAGGTAAACCTTTGCTGCAGTGCACCTAATTAGTGCTGTATATGAGCAAAATATCGCATAAATCAAGTGGAAAACAGATTTTCGCATGTTAAATTCCTTTGTTGTGGGAACACAAAATACAGTGAGTTCATCAGAAGTGTGAGGTGGAAAGCATTCTTTTACGATGACTACTTTTCTTTGGATTGTAATACTGGAGCGCTTGAAACCTAATATTTTGATGAATAAACTTAATTTATACAATTTGACATTGATAATTATTATCAGTCAATATCTCCGAATCTTTTAGATAAGGCATCGGCATTTACAAATAGGTTTAAAAACATTTCTCCTTTGGAAAGAGAGATAATTCAAACTGCCAGAAAAACATTAATCTTGTATAATGAGAAATATTGTACCTGTAGCGATATCCCGGATAATTTCAATGTTACGATGTGATCCTCTGAACCTGCCCTAGTCACTGACATAGTTGGACTATTCTTATTATCAATTATTAAGGATAAATTTCCAAATATTAGCAGGGAATTATATAGGGATGATGCTTTATTTGCCATTTTGAACCTTTACTCATAAAAAATTTATAGGATTAGGAAACAATTAATTAGGGTCTCTAAGGGATATAATTTAAATATCACTTTTGAAAACAGGTTTAAGATTGTGAATTTTTTAGATGTTACCATGAACTTGGAAAATGGCCTATTCTATCCTTAAAGAATAATTAGACTATCCAGTGTATCAACATATCTAACTACCCAAAATGTGTCATTAACAGCATAATTAAAGGGGTATCAATGGAGATATAATACAAAAAAAAATGACAATTTAAATTATAATAATGTGGGGAATAGTAATGTAAATGGGAAATTCTATATAAAAAAAAGCAGTGTGGAAATGGGATATTATTTGCTTTACCCCACTAGTTATTCTTGAAATTAATTGAGAATAATCTTCCTTCAACACATACGTACCACTCTATTTTTAAGAAATTGACTCTGAAACTTTCTTACTCCACAACATCGAACCTCGGATTGATTATTGCCACAAATAATTGGCTTAAAATATGAAATTTGACAAATACTAATTGTAACAAAAGAAATAATAATAAAGGAATGGTTGGTCCTGTGAAAGAAAGTTGCAATTGTCGCTCCCAAAATAATGTAGTATATAAGTGTGAAGTAAATACTTTAAATGAGGTTAACAAAGTATACATTGGAAGCAATACAAATTTCAAGATTAGATATAGGGCACATATGAATTCGTTTGTTAACAAGAATACAAAAAATTCTACTGCTTTGGCCATATGTATAAATAAATTAAAATATAGTAATAGAATATACTCCGTAAAATGGTCTATCATATAATACGCTTACAAAAGCCTGTAGACTTTGTTTGAAAGAAGCCATAAATTTATTAAGAACAGATAAAAAAAATTATTGCTGAATAAGATATCTGAGGTTTTGATTTCATGTCGGCACAAGTTACTATCAACTTTCAAACTTTTAGAAAATAAAAAAAAGATTCAAAAAAAAAATTTTTTAATAAAAAGTTTTTTAAATGCTAACCGAGAGTTCCCTAATATAGATCTCCACTCA
The DNA here is from genome assembly GCF_001194135.2 of Octopus bimaculoides. NCBI lineage: Eukaryota > Metazoa > Mollusca > Cephalopoda > Octopoda > Octopodidae > Octopus > Octopus bimaculoides. The sequence continues at coordinate 26,499,779 of NC_068993.1, forward strand.
TCCTTATTTAGGCATATAACTTAGAAGCTAGCTCCTGTGGAGGGTTCTTCATTAAGCCTTAGGCCCAACAATGACACTTTGTGCATTGAGTACATATTAAATTTTATTAAACTTGACCAATATTTTTCAAGCAATAAACAATTTTCATCAAAACAATGATATAATTTGTTGACTTGGAACTTATTGCAAAGCTGCAAAATAAACATTTTTTTTGTCTTCTCATTTGGGTGTCAGTACAATTTTTTTCTATCTAACCTCTTTCTTTCTCTCTGTCTGTCTGTCTGTCTGTCTCTCTTTCTGTTGATTGTTTTCAACCATTACCATTGCCACCACAACTGCCATACACACCATGCAGACTTCTGATGCCACCACCATTACCACTGTCTTTCAAATCACTTACTATCACTGTCATCCCTGACTGCCTGCCTTGGCTACCAGCAAATCACCGTTGCCTCAGCCTCTATCACAAATACAGCACATACTATTTCTATCAGCCCGTTACCATCACAGCCGTCAATCTACTACTACCCTCACCGTCTCTATGCCTACTATTACTCTCACCCCAACATGAGGAATGGTACAAGTGTCATTGAATAGTGAGAGAGGGGTCAAAGTGTGACACACTGACACATAGAAATTTGTTTTGGCATTTATTATTATTATATATTTTACAAGTGTGTAATTGGCTAACAGGGTACTCGGAGGAATTACACCATTAACTAGTTAATTTATATCTAACATGATGTAAACCCATTCTATGTAAAAATGTATTGCACATTTATCTTGGTGTAAATATGATAATAAAAAAATAAGAATAGGGATGTTTCATTACGACTGTTTCTATAGAATGGTTATTTTGCTTAGTCATGTATTACATCACTTTGTTACATAACCAGACCATTTCATTGGCCATCTATGTGCAGTTGACAGATATGATTACATTAACTTATATGTATTATATGTAAATGTATGTATATATGTGTTTTTATGTGTACATGTGTGTGTGTATGTTGGTATGGTAATATTTTCCCATGGTCAGACATGTTCTTGTAGAAAATTGGAAATGAACGACATTGCTTTAATGGAATGTCAAAACAAGGAGGAACAACATATATACACTCACACGTTAAGTCATTCCTGTCTTGAAAAAGTTTACCTCTCAACTACATAGCTTTGTGGGCAGTCCCAATATGTGACATCATGAGCAAGTGTTTATTATACTCATATGTCAATCAGATCTTTTATAGATGGACTTAATAGTTGGAAACTGCCTTGTGTGTGTTCATTCACATCTCTATTTGAAAATTGCTGAGCAGTAATGATGTGTCTTCACTTGTTAACAAATCACTTACTAGCTTTGTATTTTCAAGTGTGTGTAAAGAGGAGTACTTGAAGAATCAGTAAAGGTTAGTGAAAGAAAGGGACTCATGCTAGAATGGAAAACCAACATAAAATTTAAATGGAAGTAGTATGTACGTGTGTGTATACACATTTGTGTGTGTGCTATATATCAATACTATTGATTGTTTCTATTTTATTTTGTAGGCAGAGGAAATCTTAGACGACAACTGTATATTATCTCCCACACATCTTAGGAGTATTCTTCATCTTGCTGTGATTCTTTCTTTACCAATATACAACTGTGAGCAAAGACAGGTAGAAATCATAATATTAAATAATTATAAATATATTACTTCAGTTATTGCATGTTACCCCACCCTCCTCTGTGCAAAAATGTTATTGTAGCCCCCTTTTGTAGCATTTTGTTACCTTAATTTGGTCTCTTGTGACAATTTTTTTTTTGTTCCATCCTACTTGGAGTTTTTAACTGCCTCTTGTCAATCAAAATGATCGTTACTGTTGTGTGGATAATTAATATGCACATTATATTGTATTTTCAATGTGGATAATTAATATATGTGTACATTGTATTCTCCTCATATATGTAACATTCAGTGTTGATTGTTTTCAAAAGCGAGAAAACATAGGTAGCTTTTAACTTTTTCGTTGCACAAGCATTTTTCAACCCAATATTTACATGCTATTATTTATAGCTTTATAAATAGTTCCAAATTCCAAAAAAAAAAAAAAAGAAATATTTCATGTTCTCTTGAAAGTTTATAAATTCTTATGACAGCAGCAACGTTTTCAAACAATAACATTAGTAATTATAAATATACATATTTTAGAATAATATTTAGGGAAAATAGATAACATTGCCTTCATGAGGGCCATACACCACATGGAAGTTGACTTTGGTGGAATTGGAATTTAGAATGTAAAGACACATGAAATGTCTCTGTGCATTTTATCCCGCATGATAATGATTCTGCCAGCTTACTACCTTAACAGTGATTAATATTAGCATTTTTAATGCTGCTTGGGGCGATAAAATAAGTACCAGTTAAGTACTGGGGTCAATGTAATTGACTTATACCTTCCCTCGAAATTGCTGGCCTTGTGCCAAAATTTGAAACCAATATTAACATTTATTCCATGAACAATTACTAATTAAGAATAGAATCAAAGAAAATATTTTTTTGTAGTCAAAAAAATGTATTAACTTTCTAATATAAAAGTTGGTTTCCGTAATAATTGACAGATTTAAATCAATATATTTTTTGTTTGTATACTGTTGCTATGTCACTAATTATTATGTGACAACTGAAGACCATATATCTAATTTTTGGCTGGTTGTGTTACTTTCACATTTAGTTAAATATCCACTTTAATTTAGATGTTCATGCAAAATTTTCAGGATATTAAAACTGGTTTCAAATTATTGAAACCTTTTTTTTTCCCCCTTTTTATTTTGCAGTAGGGAATTCTTAGTCCTTTGTTATCTGAATATTTTTGCAGATTGTGGCCCAGATACAGAATTATGTTTTCATTGAGCTATTGGTTATTTACAGAGGTCAAATGTCTACCTCATGGTATATAAATACATAATCTCAGTTACGTATGCACTAACACATGTAGATCTATCAGCTCTGCAGAGATTTTCTAAGATTTCTTTACATAAGTGTTTAAATTTAAATGTCACGCATTGTCCATTTCTCACATAATTCTTTGAAAATATTAGTTCATAATATTAAAGTTGGGAGTTAAGTGGGTCAACCAAAGCTTTATATGAAATCTTGTAGATAGAAACTGCAGATGGCCATTGAGTAACAGATGTGGAATCTGCAAACAAAAGTGGGAAATGGGTAAAAGGAACTCTTGATCCTGTTGCAGATATTCTTTGGTAGTTGGATAAAATGCACACACTCCATACTGTAAAGTAGGTTGGTAATAGTTTGGGTCTTATCTCTAAACGCTGCTTTAACACTTCAGCATTTAGATTACTTTGTCAAATTAAATGCTTATTTATTCACTTTGTTTTGGGATTAACCAGGTATCGTTTTTTAGCTTTGAGGTTTAAGTGATGTGATTGTATATTTTTAGAATGACAATGTAGGGTAGGTGTGAGGAGCCAGGTCTGGCCAGCACAGAGGGAAATTAAAAAAACTGTTATATATGGAGATATTAAGTTGTTGCTGGGTTGTTATTCTCCACAGTGTAGTGAACCTCAGTCTTCTGGTTAACTTTATCCATGAAGTGTATATCCATAAAATATGGCTGAATGATTTGTAAAATAAACCTTTATCATTTTTTTAAATTCATAAATAGATCTTTGGGATTAGAACAGTATAAATTTGTTGGAATATGTTAGTTAAAACGTAACTTAATATATTACTATACTGTATTTTTAAACAATATATTTGACTACATCACTGGTTGAATGTGACTGAAATTTTAAACACGCACAAACTTACATATCAGTTGGTTTAAAGGTTAAATTTATAAAAAATAATTCGTACTAGTGCTTAGATTTTAAGAATTTCTCAAATTTTAATTTGGTTAAGTATCAAAACTGATAATGTTTCTAATGAACCTGTGACCAAAATTGAATATATTTCCTTATTTGTTGAACCAAACTACGTGAAAAATCTCTTTGTACTCATTTGTAAAAATTATCATCATAATGTTTGTTGGACAATGTATAGGAAGTGTTTATTTAGAGAAATCAAATGTTATCCCTAAGAAACCAATAAAATTTCACATTGACATCATCATTTAAGTATGTATTGGTAATTATAGCCAGAGTTTGGAAGGGTGCAGATTTAGGACAACAAAAAAAAAAAAATCACATGGTGTCAGGCAGGTTGATAACAGATAGGCTAAAATTAGGCAAATTTCTTATTTTTCTTTAAATGTAAGCATTAATATTGTAAATGGTATTATGTAATTATTTAAGTAGAATGCTTCATTTTTGTCAGTTTAATTCATCTTATTGACACTTTTTGTATGTTAGGTTTTCTGTCAACTTTAGCCATACCTTTGCATAATTTGTTGATGATGCATCTGGAGCCTTAAAATGATGCTTAATATATCACCCTCCAATCCTTTGGACTTCTCTCTCTCCTCAGTGACCACCTGGAAAGCTTCCACTTGATCCACTTGGAAGAGGTTCAGTGAAAGCAATAGTTTTGCCCTCACCATCAGGAAAGCATTCAACCATCTCGGGTATGCAATTCTCAACCTCCTGCTTACAGACTCCACCCATATTTCACATCTTAGATTAGTAGCTTCCTGATTGCATCATAGTGGTATGTATTGATGGAGCTTTCTCTGTCCCACACTTAAATTATCTCTGGTGTTTCCCAGGTTTTGGTTTTGTCTCCAAATTTCTATATATCATGACTTTCATTCCTCCCTAATATGCAACACCTATATGTAGCCTAGACACTGCTGCATGCCAAACCTACATTGATTTCATCAGCTTCGAGAGCATTGTTCAGGGGTTGTGTACCAATCTTGTTTCTTTTTTACCAGCAAAATAATACCAATACACCACATCCTCGCTAAACACAAATAACAACATTCTACTAGAGACTTCATTCTTTAACATTGTTAGGGCTGCATTCCAATGACTGATTTTTTTCTTCAGAGAATATACCCAGCAGTTGATGGTACTCCACTCAAGTGAGTGCTGCTCCATTGTGGAGATGCTACTACTAATGAGGCAGACAACCTAGATCGCATCCAGAAAAGTACCCCTTATCTGATTGGAATTCATTCACAAATGGACACTCTCAAACCTCTAACTAACAACTGTAAATTTATCAGTTTTAAAGTAGTTGGTGAAGATTCAAAGAAGTTTATTTTGGCTGTTTTTCATATATTTATTTCCTAAAGAAATTTGTTATCGTTAAAGCAAAATAATGGCAAAGCTGTTATCAGTAGCTAAAAAAATTAGATAAAATTAATCCCAGTAATGAAGGAACCGGGTAAAATTCTTGTAGGATTAGTATTTTTCAGGAACTTTCTTCGAGTGTAATTTTTAGATATGGCAATTGGTTTCTTTTCACTTTGATATTTAGTAATTTTGCCAGGTTTGTTTAGTCTGTGTCAAATGACGATTTGTTGTTTTCTTTAATGAAGGTGTAAAGTGTTCAATTTAGAGAAGAGTTCTGTAAATGTTTAACTGACAGAATAATGAATCTTTTAGATTTGACCATTTTTCATTTATTTACTTTTTGAAGATTTTTACATTAATCAAAATGGCTAGTGATTCCTAGTGTTGAAGGAGTTTTTTTATATCATGTGAATCTCACAAATTATTATACTATCTTCCTAATTAATTTTTTCAGAATCCAAATAGAATGGCAATCACCTATGAATGTCATCTATTTTGGTATAGTATATATCATGTTATATATCATGTTATATATCATGTTATATAGTATATATCATGTTAGAATAGTGTCACTGAGATACAGTTGTAGGACTGCTAAAGAGTTGGGATAATTGGAGAAATAAAACTAATACCTCAATGTTGTTGTAAACATAGGTGCAGGGGTGGCTGTGTGGCAAGTAGCTTGCTTACCAACCACGTGGTCCCGGGTTCAGTCTTACTGCATGGCACCTTGGGCAAGTGTCTTTTACTTTAACCCTTTAGCATTTAAACCGGCCAAAAGTATTCTGTCTGGGGTCAATTTGCTCAATTAAAGGTAGTGCTCCAGCATGACTGCAGTCAAATGACGGAAACAAGTAGAAGAGTAAAAGATATGGAAATAATATAGTTTAATATTGACTCATCAGACCCATCATCATCATCATCGTTTAACATCCGCTTTCCATGCTAGCATGGGTTGGACGATTTGACTGAGGACTGGTGAAACCAGATGGCAACACCAGGCTCCAATCTGATTTGGCAGAGTTTGGATGCCCTTCCTAACGCCAACCACTCAGAGTGTTGTGGGTGCTTTTACGTGCCACCAGCACGAAGGCCAGTCAGGGGGTACTGGCAACGGCCACGCTCGAAATGGTGTATTTTACGTGTCACCTGCACAGGAGCCAGTCCAGCGGGACTGGCAACGAACTCGCTCGAATGTCTTTATCACGTGCCAGGAATGCGACGTTGGTAACGGTCATGCTCAAATGGCACTATTTACGTGCCACCGGCACGAAGCCAGGCAGCTGGTGCTCTGGCAACGATCACGCTCGGACAGTGCTCTTAGTGAGTTACTGGTACTGGTGCCATCACTATTTCGCTTTCGCTTGCCCCAACAGGGATTTTGGTCTCACTTGGCTTGCCGGGTCTTCTCATGCACAGCATATTTCCAAAGGTCTCGGTCAGAAGTCATTGCCTCGGTGAGGCCTGAAGTTCGGAGGTCGTGCTTCACCACCTCATCCCAGGTCTTCCTGGGCCTGCCTCTTCCACGGGTTCCCTCAACTGCTAGGGTGTGGCACTTTTTCACACAGCTATCATCATCCATTCTCGCCACATGTCCATACCAGTGCAATCGTCTCTCTTGCACACCACAACTGATGCTTCTTAGGTTCAACTTTTCTCTCAAGATACTTACACTCTGTCGGGTATGCACACTGACATTACTCATCCATCGGAGCATACTGGCTTCATTCCTTGCGAGCTAACGCATATCCTCAGCAGTCAAGGCCCATGTTTCACTGCCATGTAGCATGGCTGTTCGTACACATGCGTCATACAGTCTGCCTTTTACTCTGAGCGAGAGGCCCTTTATTGCCAACAGAGGTAAGAGCTCTCTGAACTTTGCGCAGGCTATTCTTATTCTAGCAGCTACACTTTCAGCGCACCCACCCCCACTACTAACTTGGTCACCCAGATAGCGGAAGCTATCAACTGCCTCTAGTTTTTCTCCTTAGAATGAGACAGAAGTTGTTTTCTGCATATTTTCAGTGTTTATTGCACCTGAACATCTGCCACATACAAAAACTAACTTCCTAGTTAACCTGCCTTTGATATTGCTGCACCTCTTATGTGTCCATAGCTTGCACTGGGTACATCTTATAGAGTTTCTACCTACACCTTTTCTACAGATCGAGCAGGGCATCTACCTGAAGGGGTCTGTGTTTTGTCTACCTCCCTACTTATTAGAACGTTGGTTTTAGCTAAGTTGAACCTAAGGCCCTTCGATTTTAGTCTCTGCTTCCACACCTGAAACTTCTCCTCTAGTTTTGATAGTGATTCGGCAATTAGTGCAAGGTCATCAGCATAGAGGAGCTCCCAGGGCTGTCTTGAATTCCTCTGTTATCGCCTGGAGGACAATGATAAATAGGAGGGGGCTGAGGACAGAACCTTGGTGGACCCCTACCTCTACCCGGAATTCTTCACTGTACTCATTGCCAACCCTCACCTTACTGACAGCGTCTCTGTACATGGCTTGCACAGCTCTCACTAACCATTCTTCTATCCCTAGTTTCCTCATTGACCACCAGATAAGGGATTGGGGGACCCTGTCAAAGGCTTTCTCCATGTCAACGAAAGCCAGGTACAGAGGTTTATCCTTGGCTAGGTATTTCTCCTGCAGCTGTCTTACCAGAAATATAGCATCAGTGGTGCTTTTCCCTGGCACAAACCCAAACTGCATCTCATCTAAGCTGACTCTCTCCCTAATT
>NC_068993.1:26507794-26512441 GCF_001194135.2 Octopus bimaculoides
CTATGACTCTCTCTGTGACTTTCATTACCTGATCTAATAGCTTGATACCTCTGTAATTATTTGTATCTAAAGCGTCACCTTTACCTTTGTAGCAGTTGACTAAGGTGCTGCTACACCAGTCATTGGGTATGACTCCTTCGTGTATCACCTGGTTAGCAATACGGGTGATTAGGCTATAGCCGACACTGCCAGATATTTTGAGCATCTCTGCAGTGATTCCTGATGGGCCGGGGGCCTTCCCTGTCTTCATACTCATAATTGCTTTATCTACCATGGAACTGTCATCTCAGATAGCTGGTCCCTCTGTTGGGTCGACATTTGGCAGACTCTCTTTCTCCCATTCAATGATTATCCTTAATAGTTTCTTAGTCTGCTAATAAATTTTAACTGTATTTTTAAGTTTTTGTAAGTTTTCTTTCTTTTGCTGACCTGTAAATCCAAATCTAATGCAGTTGTACAAGAAAATTATGTTTTAAAACATTACTTTAAATTTTGAGTGTACTTGGTGTTATCCAGGAAACATATCCTACAAACATTACATTTCTATCACAAATTTTGGCCAGTGTTCATATAGATGTTCATTATGGTAAGTAGCTTGCGTACCAACCACATGGTTCCGGGTTCAGTCCTATTGCATGGTACCTTGGCCAAGTGTCTTTTACTTTAACCCTTTAGCATTTAAACCGGCCAAAAGTATTCTGTCTGTTTTATGTTCAAACTGACCAGATCTGGCCTCTCACACCAACCCTACAATATCGTTTTAAAAATTACAGCTACCTCATCAAAATCTCATAGCCACAAGATAATGCATGATTAGTTCAAAACAATGTGGATAAAAAAGCATTAATTTTGGCAGAATAATGCGAACACTAAAGGCTTAACCTCAGGCCAACCAAAGCCTTGTGAGTGGATTTGGTGGATGGAAACTACATGTGTGTGTGTTTGCATATCTGAGTGTGGTGTGTGTCCCCACCGCCATTGCTTGACAGCCGATGTTGGTGTGTTTACATCCCTGCAACTTAGCAGTTTGGCAAAAGAGACCGATAGAATAAGTACTAGGCTTACAAAGAATGAGTCCTGGGGTCGATTTGTTCAGCTAAAGGCAGTGCTCCAGCATGGCTGCAGGTAAATGACTGAAACAAATAAAAGAATAATATAAATTCTCATTGTATTCCAATAGTTATATCACTCTTAAAATCTTTTGCGTCGTTTGTATTTATTACAGAACTTTAGTTTCTTTAAGACTGTACATTCTGCTATGCTTGTGCATATACCTGCCACCTCTTTCTACATAGAATTTTTTGTAAGACCATAAGACTATTTTGTAGCATTATCCAGATGAAGTTGTAGTTCCTTTTAAATAAATCTTAAAAACTGTTTCTGTCTAATGAATAAAGCTACACAAAGTCTCTACTTTGTAGCTTTTGCAATTCTGGAGAAAGATAATTACAAAATGATGGTAACAAAAGAGTTCTTTTGTGTGTAGGTGTTCTGTTCTTCTTTATCAAATAGGTTGGATGGTTTTGGACATTTGTATATTGTGTGAGGAAAGTAGGTGCATTTTTTCCTGCATTTTGAAGCTGAGGTTAACAGTGATGTTTTGTCAGTATTCACCAACATTATGACTATATGTAGTTTGACGTCAACTGTTAAATATATAAATATAGCAGTATAATAGTGCTTGATCTGTTGAAATTTCCAATTTCTTCATAGTATAAGCATCCAGCAAATACTAGTTTAACCTTTTCATTACCGTATTTCTGCTAAAACACTCTCCCTTTGTTTCACTTGATTTTTAAAATAATTAAGAATTTAGTAAAATAATTTTGTCATTATTAAACTGCTGCTTGGAATTTAAATTAGCATGGAATTTTGATGGAAGTCATTAATTTAGATTACTTTAGAACAGGGTGTTTGAGTCCTAGAACTAGGGGCATCTCAGGTTAATATTAATTTTGACTTTACTTGGGTCAACTTGTTAAAGTTCCCTGGAAACAAAGCCACTTAATAAGGTTATTTGACTGCTAGTTGGGAGTTCTATTTGCAAATTTTTTTTAGGTTTTATTCAGCAATGTAACTTGTCATGAAAGCAGTTCTCACTCCAAATATATGAACAGCAACCTGAAAGTAATTTCCATGGACATTCAAATATATTCCGAACAGGATACCCTGACCAAGCCCCTTTACCATGATATTATTATAAGTTTATTGAAACCAAAGGGTAGCATGGCACTTATAATATGCTAGAATAATGAGTAACCTCTAAACATACCTTCATGATGAAGCATCAGTTTGTGAGTAGTGAGAGCAATGTACAGCACCTTTTGTTCACTTCAACAGCTTCTAACTTATCAACAAATTCCAATAGCTTGTACTTTTACAAAACTGCCCGTCTCTTCAACCTAATGCAGCAATAGGTAACATTATGCAGTGTAGATTATTGGGGGTTGGAAACAGCAATGAAAGAATGTGATATGAGTATGTTAGATGGAAGTGCTAAATATTAATGTCTTACAATGTAGTATTTTCTAATGTGTTTACATGAAGTCACCTTAAGATAGGTCAACAGATAACTACAATACAAGTGCAGAAATGGCAGCATGTAACACATACTGATTGTAAAGTTAGTTTATGTGTGTGTGGGTGCATATTTTATACTGATTTTCTTTTACGTGTGGTAAATAAGACTAGTATGTTTAGAATTATGAAAACATAGAACTTTATGTCAACATAGTTGGATTAGATATGTGTGTGTATCTGTGTATACACATGTAAGATGAACAAAACCTGTAAAGTTCCTCACCAAGGTGCAGGCCTGTGTAACATTTTTATAGAATACCAGCTGGTGTCCATCGTGTAAGTCTTCCCTTTATACTACTACTGGTGTCACCCAACGAAAGGCAAGGGCAGATATAACTTGACATAATATCACAGACTTTGCCATCAGTGTGTAATGCACAGTAATGAACACTGTCAAATTTCATTTATGAACTTCAAATGATTGACAAGCAAAATTGACCATAACAATAAACGATAAGAGTACAGTGTATTGCAACAAGTATTACAAAACATTTCCTACGATGCGTTTGTGTGTGTGTGTATGCGTATATATAGATATATATATATATATATATATATATATATATATATATATATATATATATATATATATATATATATATATATATATATATATATATATATACATATACACACACACACACACACACATATGTATATATATATATATACACACACACACACATACATACATACGCACAGGCATGGCTCTGTGATAAGAACCACATGGTTCCAGGTTCAGTCCCACTATGTGGCACCATAGGCAAGTGTCTTCTACTATAGCCTCGGGCCAACTAAAGCCTTGTGGGTGGGTTTGGTAGACGGAAACTGAGAGAAGCCCATCGTATATATATATATATATATATATATGTGTGTGTGCTTGTGTGTCTGTGTTTGTCTCTCCACCCCCACCCCACAATCCCTTGACAACTGATGTTGGTGTGTTTACATCCCTGTAATCTAGCGGTTCGGCAAAAGAGACCAATAGAATAAGTACTTAGCTTACAAGAATAAGTCGTGGGGAGGGGGGCGATTTGTTCAACTAAATGCGATGCTCCAGCATGGCCGCAGTCAAATGACTGAAGCAACAAAAAAAAAAACAGAAAAGAAAAGACAGATATATATATATATATATGAATCTCATTCGTTTTAGTCTTTTTTCTGTGTTAGCTCAGCACAAATACAAGCTATTGCTATATTGTTTTACAGTTGTATGCCATTCCTGTCACGAACATTTATCTGTGTCTAAAGTGAGGAATTTTTTTATTCTACCTAGAGGACAATTTGCTGATAGTGACAACAGATGTTATTATTTTTAGGTCAACACTTTCATGCAATGATGCAGAATGCAAACGTCATACACACAATAGGTGTGTGCTCCCATACATTTGTCACATGATATCGAAGATGATGGGGAAATAGCATAGTCAGAGAATAAGGGCACAATCAAGGGAAGAATGGAAGTGTAATGATGTGCACACAGAGCTTGTGTCTCTTTCACTCCCCCCAATGTATACAGTCATCGAATGATTGTAAAGTCAGTGTTTACCAAAATAGATTTCTTTTTTCAAAATTTCATGTAACCTACAGACAAAATTTAATTTTTTTATACAAATCCCTATTTCTAAATCCATAGACATTCTGGTTCGTACACTGCTGATAACACAATGTAATCACAAGCATCATGAAACAATTTGTTCATTGTTTGTGTGTATTCTTGTTCAAAGACTTCCTTCAGTTTGGTGGCTGTTGCTGGTTTTATGCTGTAAGCTTAATTTTTAAGCATTCCTGTTAAATTATATATATGTGTGTGTGTGTGTGTATGTATATATATATATGTGTGTGTGTGTATATGGAGAATTTACGAAAAAACAACAGACGAGGACAGGTGGTGTAAACAAAAGGATGTATTAGTTTAATGCTTGGGAATAGAGAAAGGAGAAAAAAATTTAAATGTTGTGGTCAGTGATCTATCATGGTGACTCATATATATATATATATATATATATATATATATATATATGTATGTATGTATGTACGTATGTGTATATATATATATATATATAT
>NC_068993.1:26512451-26514270 GCF_001194135.2 Octopus bimaculoides
TATATATATATATATATATATATATGTATGTATGTATGTACGTATGTGTATATATATATATATATATATATATATATGCACAAAACGTTTGGTGGTGTGATGTTTGAACACAGAATGTATTCTACTGAATGTCTTTGTTCAGTCTACCTGAGTGGAAAAAATCTCATCAAGGTAAGCTCTGACATAACTATGGTGTGTTCTATCTTACTGGAAATAAGATTCCCTATCTTCAAAATTTACTTGAATCCTTGGTACGACACCGCGTCAGTGTAAGGTGAAGTCAATGGGACCCTTCACAATATCATTGATCCTTTTGATTATAAGGCATACCATTGTGTAAGTCTTGACAAATTAACATAATTTTCTTCCTTAATATGCAGATGCTCAGGTATTTAGTAGGTGCAATTGTGATAGTTAATTGAGCCATTTAATTTAAATATATCCTCATTACTCCAATTGTCTTTGTCAGAAAGTGTGCACCTTCTACACATCTTTACCTATTACCCCTTGGTTCTGTATCATCTTAACCGAGTGCATGGATTGTTCTTAGTATGTAACTCTTACAATGACAGCACTTCAAAATGTGATGGATGCTTTATTATGAAATTCCTATCTCACAATTCACTTGCTGCACAAATTCTTTTTTTAACAATGGTAACACATGTCTTTCTTTGGGGCTCATCAATATCCTTAATGTTTTGAAACATTTCTTTTGGACATTCTGAACAGTTCCATCCCCTTGAAATCTCTCTTTAATTTGAATGATAGTAAGATTCTTTGAAACCACCCTACCAACTGCCTTTACCCTTTGACTGCGTTTTCCAGCTTCCAGTAGCACTTTGGGACAAATTTCCTTTGTTCAAAGTTTGGTCTGGCTCCTTTCATTATTTCTAATGGGTTAAATCTAAAAAGAAATGAAAATTTAGTGAGTCATCAGCCATTAAAGTTTGAATACATTTTGGTGTATGTGTGTGTGTGTATACATATGAGTGTTGGATTTCTGCAAGAGCATTTGCTTTGATTGACCTGTGCAAGTATAGGAAAGTTGACATAAAAACATGTGTATGTATACTATCAGTTATGCATGTTTGTATGTATACATGTATATGTTTGTGTATGTGTACTATGGTCTTCCTGTTGTTTCTTTTTACTAAATTCTTTCACATGGCTTTGGTCTGTCTGGCGTTCTAGTACAAAACACCACTCAAAGTGCAGCACAATGTTACTAAACCCCAAACTATAAGATAGTCAAAATTCATAACAATTCAGGCATTATTTATATTATTTACATTTGACGGATATTTGTCCTCATCTTGTTTGTTGTTAACACATTTCCCCAAGACATCTGATGAAGGTTGGTGGGGTATATCAGCCGAAACGTGTTAACAACATGCAAGATGAGGACAAATATCCGTCAAATGAAAATAATGTACATGATTCCTCATCTCTTAAATATAGAACTGTATCATTCAGGCATTGTGTATATAAAGTGGTATGACTGTATTTATTTATTTATTTATTTATTTTGTGTGTGTGTCTACTAGCGCTAACCTACTATCTAAACTTAGCCTCTTGATACCAATGCGGAAATGGCTCTGCTCAAAGAATAATAAAATATCTTCTGGTTCTTGGTTTATATGTTTATATCTCTATGTCAGTGATGTATTTTCTGCATATACTTTGTGCATACATGTAGCTGTTTAGGAAATTTGTATTGGTTTCTGTCTTACCCTTTTCCCAGAATCTCCCATGCCTAGATACATCTCCTTTTGAGGAAGGGCCTGCTGTCTTAGTTTGGTAGTGGTTTATATAGCGAGAG
>NC_068993.1:26514280-26523923 GCF_001194135.2 Octopus bimaculoides
GGGGGGGGGGCTAATGGAGTAGTGCAGCTGTGCACAAAAATAAAACTATTTTAATTATGTAAAAATGTATATGTATTTGCTTTTATATATGTGTATGTATAATGTATGTATGTCTGTATTTATATAAATCAGACGTATATGTATATATTTTTGTATATCTATTCATCACACATTAAAGCATGCACTTTTTCTTTGTGTGTGTATGTGTTGATGATGAGACATTCTTTAAGTGCCAAAATTTGATGCCTTATCTTCCCTTATAATTTGTGGTTTCTGCATATTTGATAAATGCATTCTTGAAATCTTGAATATTTGAAATATCAATTCCAACCATGTTTTTAATTTGTAGAATATTCTTGCATATATATATCGCAGTTGTAACCTGTTTTCAGTAATTAATATAAGTTTGAGTTTATTTTCCTATTTCTTGTACAATTTGAACTCTTGTCTTTTATTTTACTGAAACACTCAAATGATCAACATTATTATCACTTATTGCAAGATGGCAGAATTGTTAACAAGCTAGATGAAATGCTTAGCAGTATTTCACCTATCGCTGCGTTCTGAGTTCAAATTCTGCTTAGGTCAACTTTGCCTTTCATCTTTTTGGGGTCGATAAAATAAGTACCTGTTTAACACTGGGGTTGGTGTAATTGATTATCCCCCTCCCCCAAATTTCAGGCCTTGTGCCTATAGCAGAAAGGATTATTATTAAGGTGGCGAGCTGGCAGAATCATTAGCATGCTGGGTGAAATACTTTGCAGTATTTTGTCTACCACAACATTCTGAGTTCAAGTTCTGCCGAGGTCAACTTTGCCTTTCATCGATAAACTAAGTTCCAGTGAAACATTGGAGTCAATGTGACTAGTCCCCTCCCACCAAATTTGAGGGCTTGTACCTCCAGTAGAAAGAATCATTATTGTTATTGTAAATCATTGTGAGAGAAACAGTAAATTGTTGCTGTGATTAAACACTCTACCATTTATCCCAATGATGGAGGTAGGATGATAAAAGTAGTAGTAAGATTAATTTATTTAACTATATCTACCAGTTGAGATGACTCTACTGTTGTTGCTACTACTGTGGGTATTAAAACATTGGGCAATACACATATCCTCCATGAACTAAGATTTAATTTTCACTACTACAATTATTACCATTACTATTAGTATTAAGGTTATGGTTAAGTATGTATTTTGTTTATTTTGGCTTTTTATTTTCTAAGATCATCCCTTTCAGGTTTACTGGCTTTTATTCCTCGACAATCAATAAAATATAGTACCAGTTAAGTACTGACGTGAATTTCATTGACTAAATTCTGAGCACCAAGTTTTTGGCCATATTCCTCTATTATAATCATTGATATTATTGAAAACATAGTACCACCACACCATTACAATTAGATGCAAATTTCTGCCTAGCTCAGTTAAAAACTGGTTCAGTTTTGAGCTGAGGCACTTTTATTTGTGGAAAGTACAAACCTTATACTCTGCAGTCACTAGTCTTTATTAGAGAGACTGAGTGGAAAAAGAACTGTGTTGGACTGTTTGGTAGTATAAGACTCTTTTGTTGCTGTATGTCCAGCCTTGCCTAAACTATCAGCTAAAAAGTCAGAGAAATATCAATCCACCTATATTTGAATTATTGGATTTATATAATTCTAAAAGCTATCTTCTATCACTTACATCTGCTTTTGCTCATTGATTACACTTCACATTTTTCTCTCCCTCAGGTCAATTCAATATGGTTCACTGTAGAACTCAAAGAATGGGGTAGGGAGGTGGGGGGAAGTCACTTCCTTCCATGTGTGTTAATTATCAAAATGTATCACTGAAGTCTGTTTTTCACTGCTCTCTGTCAGACATTGTCAAATCTTTTCTATTGAAACAGGTGTTTATTTTGTTTTTCTTCCTGCTCTTTAGAGATATTGTACAGAGTGGCAAGTTGTACTTAGTATATTTAAGTGTTAATTTAGTCATCATTTAGGTGCAAGTGTAGCTTGTTTTCCAACCATGTGGTTCTAGATTTAGTCCCACTGTGGCACCATGGGTAAGTGTTTTCTGCTATAGTGTTGGGCCAACCAAAATCTTGTGAGTGGATTTGGTAGACAGAAACTGAAAGAAACCTGTCGTATGCATGTGTCTGTTTGTCTTCACCACCACTGCTTGACAACTAGTGCTGGTGTGTTTACGTCCCCATAACTTAACAGTTCAGCCAAAGTGACCTATAGAATAAGTATCAGGCCTTTAAAAAAAAGGAAGTACTGGTGTCAATACATTTGACTAAAAATTCTTTAAGGTGGTGCCTCAGCATGGCCACAGTCTAATGACTGAAATGAATAAAAAATAAAGATTTCTCAGCTGCCACATCATCATGCCCTACTCTAATGAGAGTAAGAAACACTCATAGAAACATCTCCCTAATACCTCTCTTCATACTCCTATCTTTAAAAAAATGTACATCAGTTAATATAGTCCTGGGCATGGTCTGATACTTTAGATTAGAACATCTTTGATTCAGTCAGAGCTGACTTGTGGCTAAACAATAACCACCATCATTATACTGAAGTGATTGCATCAGTATGGTGTTGTAACATTTTTCTACAACTGTTTTAAAAGAAACTTTTTTTTTATAAAATGACATTTATATTCTCTCGATACTTCACATTTGTCACAAGCCACAATATAATCACATCTATACTATATACTTACTATAAATTGATCGCTTCCAATCGGGTCAATTATTAATTGACTTCTAAATTAAAATGTCCCAGAAAATTGTTAAACAGACCTCAAATCTTCTGTTGAACAAGAAAATCTGTTTCTAATGCTGTTCTCATTAGCTATGTTTGCAGCTGGGTACACTGATTTTATTTGCTTGCTGTACTAAGTTCACATCTTTCCATTGTAGATTCTGACCTAACCTCTCAGTACCAGTTACATGAAACTGTTCCTAAATACTTTGGTTATTTTTGATGCAGCTTTAATCTAAATACAACAGCCATTTCCTATAATATAATGTATAAATGATTAGCATTAATTTAATCTATATTTCTCTGTCACCATACTCTGTCATTAACCCTTTTGTTATCTAATTTCTTGTTAAACTATATTGCCCTCGTTTCAATTAGTTTTTAAAATGATAGAGAATTTAATGAAATAACTTTGTTATTACTAACTCTTTAGCACTCAGATTATTGTCAGATGTAATCCTTATTCACATTGTTTTGAATTAATCATGCATTACGTCATAGCTTTGAGATTTCATTGATGTGATAGTTTACTTTTCTAGAATAACATTGTAGGTAGGTGTGAAAGGCCAGATCTAGTTGGTATGAACATAAAAACAGGTAAAATATTTTGGCTTGATATGGCTGGTTTAGATGCTAAAGGGTATAAAACAAAATTAGAAGGTTTTAACTTAGATCACTTAAAAAAAAAAAGATTATATCATAGAATGATGGGCAGCCTCAGGCAGGTTGGTATCAAAAGGAATAATCAGCCAATGACAGCCTCTCTGCTAGAAATAATAGCTAATAGGTGGATTAGCTATTAGACTATTTGTCCACCAGCAGCAATTCTAGTTTGCTACAGGTGTTTCAGTGTGGTTTTACATTGATTCAGTACCTTTAGTTGTTGGTAATGGGTACTGGATAATCTAAAATGGTCTATCTGTAAATACACAGGGGAAAAGCTTATAGAACACCATGACACTAGAGCTAAGTACTTGTCTGTGCTTCATGTTTTAAGAGATATTTATATTTTACATTAAAGAATGATGTATTTAGGAAAAGTTTTTAAAGTAAATGTATATAGATAGCTTAGTGGTGGTGGGTATTTTTACTGCTAGCATTTGTAGTTTATCTGTTGATTTAGATTCTGCACTACTTATTATTAGCTGACGAGCAGCTGTAATAAATCTCTGGTATATTGTGGTGGCTAGGGTGAGATGAATGATGGAAACAATAGTAGGACATTGTTCCTTTATATTCTACTCTTTCCAGCAAAATAGGGGAGTCAGTGACGATAATGATAAATAAAAAAAAAAGATCTTTTGTTGCTGCTACAACTGCTACTTCAAAAGCTTTTTTTATTTTAAAGAACTGTAGTCTCACCATTATTTGGTTTTGGGGAATGGGATGAGGAATAATTTCTAAACAATTGTCTTAACTAGGACTCTTCCCTACTCTCTGCACTCCCCATGCTCTTTACTTGAAGTTGTCACTAATTGAAAGCTGAGCTCCAGTATTGCTTCCATTTGACAGTCAAGCACTTTAAGATGACTTCCTTTCACTAAATTCTGGTTTGAGAAATTAGGACATCTCACCAGTTTTACAGACCTATGTCCAAAATCCACTTAAACATACAGTGACTCATAGGATGCTGTATTCACTGAGGAAATGTTTCATAGATAGTCATCTATAGATTATGGTTAAGTAAAATTCTCTGCTACTGGTCAATTTTAAGTATCAGGAAATACACTGCCCTTGTATTCAGTTTTTATTCAAAATATGAAAGAATTTAATAAAATAACTTTACTAATGTTTCGAACATAAACTAACAAGAAAGTTTGGCATTTTAAATTAGATACCTTTAACAGAGAAAATTTGTATCATAAAACTGGTAGTAGTTTCAGGTGGTTTGGTGTCATAAGGGTTATGAAATCATGAAACTTAGAAGAAACATGCTTGTATTAATAATTACTTTTTACTGTTTTGAAATACAACATAGTTCTTGGGATCTGTCCTTCGGCTGTTTTTCCTCCAGTAATTTATTTTTGCAATTTAAGCAACAAGATGCTCTATTTTTGACTGATACATTGTAACTTGCTGCCAAAATGAGTAAACCTTGCTTACATCTTTCTACACTAGCCTTGATGTGGGCGAACTAAGTCTTATAAAAGTCATATCTCTGAGCTGGTTCTGGACTAGGTAGTAAAGAGAAAAGTAGAAGACAAAGATTTTCTGTTAATGATGTAGATATAAAACAGAGCCTGGTAAAAGTGTTGACAATAAACTGCAACTGAAAATAGGGACTAGAAATCATGTAATTTATTTGTGGAAAAGTACGTTCTTATTTAAATATGTATATGCATGTATATATATATATATATATATAATGCATTTGTTTGGAATATTAAATTCATCTATTATTTTTAGAGAGATTGTTTTTATAGCTGGACTCCCTACTGTTGTCAGTGTGAGCCGGACATATTGAGGCAAACTGCATTGTGGAATTTTGATGTTTCTATCAGAATAATAATTTAAATTTCACATTTAAAAAGTTTTTGGGAACTAAAGTATGAAATTGTAGAAATATTAAATGGATAGCAGAGGATATTAATGGTTACTTTACAAACAATAGGGTGGAGGTGTCACCATACTTTTTCACTCCTGGCACACTTTTATGAAGAAAATATTTTGGTACTCTTTGTGTATAAAGTTTAAAATGTTTAGAAACAGAGAAGGTATTTATATGAGGAAGAAGGTGTTTATATATATTTTAACCTATATGATATAAATGTAAACCACTGAAAAAAATGAAAATATAATTTTTTTTGTTGTTGTACACTTAATCCTAACAACACACTACTTGGGAGTCATTGTACAAATTTGAATTTAAAGTTAGCCTTTACATGGTCTCACTCTTTTGTCACCTTCTTTCTGTTTAATTCTGAAAATAATGAAGTATTTTATTAAAATAACTTCATCATTATTAAATTGCTGTTTGAAATATAAATTAACATGAAATTTGGATGGGAGATTTTAATTTAGATACCTTTAGAAGACAATTTATATCATGGAACCAAGGGTGGTTTTTGGTAGGTTGGTGTCAAAAGGGTTAATGATTACCATGAATTGGATGTATTCTTGCTACCTCTCACAGAGGGCCTAGGACCATTTCTTATTGGCAATGTAAACAGTTAAAGCTCTTTCAACAAGTCTATTTTGTGACTTTAAATGATCATATGAAACATCCTCTAATAAAATTAAGAGTTAATAGTACTGTTAAAAGCTTGACTCAAAGAAGTTCTAATTACACTTGCTTGCTTCACATGTGTTTGATACACTGGCTCTCATTGTTGCTAGATATTTATTTTGTCTCATTTTGCACCAAAGATTTGCTCCTCTATGGCTGGTTTACTGTGGTTACACTTGGATTGTGCAGCAATCTTTTCAATAGACCTGCATTAAAAGCTATTCTGTGTAGTTATGGATGTTGTCTTTTTGCTGGAATTGTTGATCTCATTTATAAAATGGATAACACAGTAAAGCTACTTTAGTTTTGGTGAGATGTGTTTGAGATACTAGCTGAGTTAAAGGATATATTTCAGGAAATGTTCTAACAATATAAAAAAGTTGATTTGACAACAACTGGAAACAGCACAGTTGTTGCAACAAATAAAATTCTGACCTCGTTACAGGTTATATAGAACAATACTGCCACTTCTCTAGAACCACTTATACTGTGGAATAATAGGGAACTATCATTCCCTATGTGTGTATATGTATCAGGTTGTAACAAAAGTTCTGTTTGCTTTTTCAGCAGAATATTTTAAACAAAATTTAATTAAGCTTAATCTCTAATTGATACTTACCAGTCTCTAGATGTCCAATGTATCACCATATTCTTTCAGATTCTGTGAAAATCATTTCAAGATTAGCTTTTTAATTCAATGCCATGTTTGCTCCAAGTATAGCAAGTATGCTCTATGAATTTCACAATGCAACTTCTATATAAAACACATGATGATGGCATAGTGTGTGAAAGAACAATAAGAGATGCTTTTCTTGTTTCTTAGAGGGTGACTTCAATTTAAAGAATGAGCCAATAGGTCATCTAAGTGGACTTGACTTTGACATACTGGAAACAGTTGTTAATGCTAATCTACGCATTGTAAATATGGAACTCAGCTGGTAATTCAACTTTTGCTCAATGACACCATTGTAAAATTTGAAGGCTTAGGAAAATATCAAATGATGGAAAGTAGATTCCACACGACCTGTCAGCAGAAAAGTGCAAGCAATTTGTTGATTATTGTGCACCATTGCATTACCTCCATCTTCAAATGCTTGAATGTGATAAGTGGATCCTCTCCCACAATGTTAAGCAGAAACATCAGTGGCTTCATTGTAGTGGAAGGCCTGCATCCAAAGAAAATTCTTTTGGGTGTATGGTGAGACGTGCTGGGAATCAGTCACAACCAAAGTTTACAGTCAACAGTTAAGGTGTTTAAAAAAAATAAGCGTCTTTGAGAAAAAGAAGTTTGTATCTTTATTTTCATCATAATAACCTGACTCCACATTGCATGAATGACCAAAAATCTTCTGAGGAACTCAACTGGTAACTAATGCTTCATCTATCATATTCTCCGGACTTCACTGCTTCTGATTATCATCTGTTTAGAGAAGAGTGGTTGAAAATGTATTCTTCTCATATTCCATATTAAAACCAAAAGAAATTATGTGGCATTAAAAACATTGTTAGTAGATAGGATATGTTCATAGAAAATAATGGTGACTGCACTGAGAACTGAATTGATCTTCATTAGCTACTTTTTTGTTTTATTTGTCTTTGAAGTAATCGGACACAACTTTCATTACAACCTTATGAATGTATCAAGTATATATGTGTATGTATAGATGCGTATGTATATAAATATGTGTGTGTGTGTGTGTGTGTGTATGTCTGTACGTATCTACACGCACACATATACAAATAAATAATATATATAAATGTACAAAATAAATAACTTCAGTGGCCATTCAAAGCATGAACCGTGCAGGCAAGTTTAAAAAATATACTGGAAATGTACTGGAAACCATCAACTTTGCTAGAAGTGGGAGTCAAATGAACTCTGAAGCCACCAAAAGCTCATAGAAACAAGCATGGTGATATGGTTCTATAAACATATGTTCCTTAATTGAATGTTGTGTTCATTTTACATGCTAGCCAGAGTATAAGAAAAAAAATAAGGTGATAAAATTAATGAAAATGTGTTTCAAACGAATTTATTTGAATTTTTATATATTTTTTATCGCCTGTATCTTTTATATCTTTTACTTGTTTCAGTCATTTGACTGCAGCCATGCTGGGATACTGCCTTGAAGAATTTAAGAATTTCAGTTTAGCAAATCGACCGCCAGTCCTTTTGTTTTTGTTTATGCCTGGTACTTATTCTATTGGTCTCTTTTTCTTGAGGCTTTTGTATAAGACACTTGCCCGAGGTGCTATGCAGTGGGACTGAGCATGGGACCATGTGATTGGGAGGCAAACTTGTTACCACATAGCCATGCCTGCACCTATGTACATATAATGTGCGTGTGTGTGTGTGTATATATATATATATATATATATATATATATATGTGTGTGTGTGTTAACTGGAAAGCCAGTTATATACACATAAGTTATCTTCAGGTAACTTTATCCTGAGATCTGTTGGTGATATTCTACCCTCAAATACATATCTGATGAAATGGGAGGGGGTCCTGCTTGCCAGCCATGAGCTCATGTTAAGTTGTGCTGTCTCAAGGGAGAAACATATTAAGGCACAGTCAAGTGCTTACAGAGATCTTCATGCAATTTGTGCTATGAGAACAAAAACAAAGCCACTATTGAATCAAGTGATTTTCATTGAACTCACTGAGTTATGTAAATGCAAAATGGAGCATGCCTATACGTATATAGCAGTTTAGCCATTAGCCTGAGTGAATCTGGTTTCGAAACATAAGTTCTTGCCATAGAAATAGGAGTGAGGTTTGTAGGCAAATATGCTTGTAATATTATGAAACAGCTCTCAATTTCTGGGCAAGAGGGAACCAGAGCTCTTAAGGCAATGACAGAAGTGACTGAGAAGAGTTCCAACTGGTTGTGATCAAGAAGCAATGAAAGTGAATCTCAATAGGCATAATTTACCCTGTGTTCAATTGATATCTTAAACTCAGGTGATTATGACCTACAAAGCACCTTTGTTCTGGGGCACTTTGATTTCCCTCCCCACTCGGTGTATAGCAAAGATAGTGTGAAGAGTTAAGTGCTGAAACACTTGCATGAGGTGGGCTCCTTCTCTGGTAACCTGTTCATTTCTACCTATAATTTCTTACTATTGTGTATGTGTATACATGTATGTATATATGCATATGTACATATGTATCTGTGTGTGTGTATAGATACATGTATGTGTGTATACACTGTATGTGATATATAACGTGAAGTATATTTGCTACTTAAATGTGGCTAACCACTAAGGGTGGATGCTACTGTAGCTTGTAGCCCCAGGAGGACAACTGCTCCAGCTGGCTATTGACACACTTTCTGTGCCCTATCACTATTTGCAAAGGGAAGCCATCCTTCCTGTCTTCAACCTGATGTGATATGCACAGACCCAGGTTTCTAGGTATTTACCCGTCATCAGCACACGACAATCACCGGTCTTCGATGAAATCTTTATTATAGGCACAAGGCCTGAACACAGAGGGCATATGCACAGACATGCGGAAACAAAAAACATCTGAAAGAATGAATTACAATGAATATGAGACGGTTTTCTCGGTCCCGCTCCTAGATGAAACTGTGATTTCTTTTTTACAATTAAACGTTCTTACAGTTTTTTCTTTTTTTCTTTTTTGGCTCGTTCTTTTT
>NC_068993.1:26524335-26525913 GCF_001194135.2 Octopus bimaculoides
GGTAGCTTTACTCTTACTACCGATTTATATTTTACAATCTTTTTCTCTATTTCTGTATTTTTGGTATACATGACCAAATGCCACTTATATCTTTTCCTTTTCACTTCTGCTTGCTTCGGCTACCGTCCTGATCTGTTCGGATGTGCAGAAATATCATAACCAATATTATAAACGCTTCCTCTTTCTCCCTGTTGTAATGCTATTCTTTCCTGTGTGCCTTCTTTCACTACTGCTTCTGTTGGAGGTTTCACCCCTATTTCTCTTTTCTTCCGTCACAATCTCTTTTAGCCTTCTTTGACTGTCTGGAGGAGAATTCACCCGTTCCTTTCTCTTCCTCGTGTTTACTATACTGTGAAAGGTTCCTCCACTCTATCTGTCTCTTTTATTGGTACTACCTCTTTGGTATTGTTTTCTTTACTTTTCTTCTCCTCTTTGTTTTCCATCTCAGGACATCTTGCTTTCATGTGCCCTTTTTTGCTGAATAGGAAGCATGTTGGTGGTCTTCCTTCTACTGTTATTCGAAGTCTGGTGTCTTCCGGGAATATTATTTCCTCCGTTATACTATGCAAGTCTTCCAAAGATAACTGTATGGTCACTTCAAGGCCATATCCCCACCAATTGACCTTTTGGGTCCTCGTTATCTTGAGGATGTCTGCCCCATCCTTCATATCGTGTGTTATGGCTGCTACCAGCCATTCTTCCTCGATTTAGGGGGCACTCTTCCAACTCTCACTTTGGCATCGTGTTTGCCACAGTATGTCGGAAGTAGTATCCATTTCGTTGTCCGTAACGGGAGTGGAGTGGTTTATGGCATCTTCGTTGCCAAACCTTCCACAGAGCCATACTTTCTTCCATGTGTATAGAATGTGGTCAATTTTTAAACTTTTTCGAGGCATTCCTCTATTTCTTCTGTTGGGGCGAACTCTATCTTGTTCGAGGACATAGACAACGTTCTGTATACTACCGTCCTCTTCGCTATGCTGTTCATTAGTTCTTCTGGGGGAGTCAGCTTTAGACTGGCTCCCTCCTTTTTTACGAATTTTCTACCTTCCTTCCACTTTCTTATGTTGTCTCACTGGGACGGAAGTTGATGAGCGGAGTAAAGGCCTCATCTCCTTTCTTCTACTAAGTATTTTCCCATGAATGAAAAAATCCTTGATGTACAGCACTAAGATCTGGGTCCCATTGAGTAAACCTTTCATTGGGTTCAACTTAAATTATCAGTGAACTTGTTAGCAAATGTTATATACCATAAATACACACACACATTGGAACCGAAATATTAAAGCAAATGATCTTTGTAAAATGTAAACAAAACATGTGAAATGATTCTTCTGAGTGCCCTCTCATCCTGTTTTATATGGAAACCCCTGCAGGCATAGATAATGTGGTAGGATGTGCCAGACATGATAGTATCTAACTAACTTTTCTTTTCAATGATAATCCTGTTAATATTTATTTTAAGAAGAACCTTTCCCAAAGTCTTATGTTGGAATAAGAATACATATTTGATTGTTAACTTTGTTATATTTCCTTCATTACAATATATATATATATATATATATATATATATATATA
>NC_068993.1:26526224-26536224 GCF_001194135.2 Octopus bimaculoides
ACATATACATATATACAACGGGCTTCTTTCAGTTTCTGTCTACCAAATCCACTCACAAGGCTTTGGTTGGCCCAAGGCTATAGTAGAAGACATTTGCCCAAGGTGCCACGCAGTGGGACTGAACCCCCGGAACCATGTGGTTGGTAAGCAAGCTACTTACCACAGAGCCACTCCTGCGCCTATATATATATATATATATATATATATATATATATATACACACACACACACACACACATACATACATACATAAATACATATATCTATGTATATGATGACAAAAATATAAACACACTCCCAAACTGTGTTTGTATCACAGCAATTTACTCTCACTTCACATCATCAATGACGTGTGGTGAACACGATGCTCTCTTTACTACTTCCTCTCTCTCATTGCTGTTACTTTCTCTCCCACTCTGTCAGTCATGGCTATTACTCTCACTACTTCTCCTTCACTGAATTACCATTTTCTCTCTTCTCCCTTCACTTATTCTACTCTTTCTCTCACTCCCTCCTACTGTGTGATTTAAGACAAATATATAAAAACACTATACTCATTATTATATTAGATATAGGTGTGTGTTTGCATAATATTCATTCTATTGCTCATATAAACATATTGCCTCATGGTTGTGATGTTTCTTTACATTCCAAATCTTTTTTGTAAATGATTCTTGATCAGATGGGCATTTATGGCCTTGATAGCATGGCTTTTCATACTGTGGTATGTCACCTTTGAGATTAGTGCAAAGTTGCAATTATTAAAGACCTTACTTTCTAGTAATTTGTTTTGACAATCAAGTTTTCTGGTTATCTCTTGCACTTTGTTTTGTCAACTGTACCATAGAACTTTGATAATCTATCATGAAGCCAAAGCTGCTGGTTAGTGAATTCTCTTTGTACTTAATAATATTGTCCAACAATATTTGTTTTATATTTGTTTATGTTTGTCCAAAGAAATGGAATTTATTTTGTTTTTTTTCCTTGTTAAGACCACTTTTACTCCTCTGTTGATAAATGATACTCACAGCACTGTAGAATAGAACATTCAATGTCTAATGGTTGGAATTATCAATCTGTTCTAGTTGTTCCTTAGTTATTTATTGGTCAGTCACAGATAACACTGCATTATTTTTCTTTTGTTTCATGCAGTGATTGTTCTCTCATCTAATTATTTATTAATGTAGATGGTGAAGATTTTGCTTTTTGATGTAGCTGTGGGACACTGGCTTGTGAATAGTTGGGGTATTGTAGATCACAACTTCTCTTCATCCCTTTCATGTTGTCAATCAAGATATCTGCCCTCCCTCTTTTAGAGATTATTTGGTTCATTTCAGAGCCCACTGGAATTCCCCCTAGTAGTTCCTTGACCTGTGATAGTTGGCCTGTCTCCTGTCTATCCAAGGTGTATGTATAGTATTCACTTCCTTTGAGTTTCAGTTAATTTTCACTGCTTAAAAAAGTTGCTCTTTCAAATTTGTTTGGACAATAACCAAATATTAAATTACACACACATTTCTCACTTCAGGGTTTCATAAAGGTAACCCTCAGAAAAGATATATAAAATTATAAATGTACTTGTCTTTTATTGGTTTATTCCTTTAACACTCAACAGTTCAAATACCCAAGTATCCATGCACCATGTATTTTTTTCTTTTATGAGTTTTATGTTTGCTCATGTTTCATTTTTTTTTTTTTTATGCCCTTTCTATTCTAAAGTTCATTTGATATTCTAATTCTGGTGGCTTTTGTGTCAGTAAACTTTGTCAAGATTCTTTAGGGCTCTAAACCTTAAGGGTTTACTTGAATTCTTAGTTCTTGCAATAATCTTTCAGAAAGCCAAATGTTGAAGGAAAGATGACTGCTGCAAAGGTCTTGAGTAATAGTTGTGTGATAAGAGATATGTTAACATGCACATCATAGCTGACATTCTTCTTTTGTCCAAGATAACTGTAGGTTGTATTGTCAAACTATTCATTTTAAAATTTGATTACCAAGTATTTCCCTTTAGATCTATTATATTTAATTCCAATAACAATTCAATGAGTGGGTTAGGGTTCGGCAACTAAATCAGGCCTGTCTGTGGAATGGACAAACTAGGACGATAAGGAGAAACTAAATCAAGCCTGTCTAATGGAATGTATGTAAAGAAGTATTTGCTATTAAATATTACATCTAAATTGATGGTGCCGGATTAACTTAATTAATGGGAATGAAGCAAGGATATGGAATTGTCTTGCCTGCTGCAGAAATTACACGTTACTTTTACTGTGAAGATAATGATTTTCATTAATTTATAATACTTTTTCTCTAATGATTCTGTCATAGGTATGTAGTCCTATTTCTCAAGTATATTCTGTTTGAACATTGCTGGATCCTGTCACTACCACATAACTAGTCATGCAAATCAAAGTAGTTATTAGATAGGAGAAATATAATACTTAATATTATCTGTGCTAAATTCTCAGCCAACTTGGCAGGGACCCAAACCGCTGAGCCAGAACTGCTTTATTTATTCTTCTGTCTACTGGGCTCAATGGATTGTTATATAAATCTCCTTCTAGTCCCTCTATCATACCTCATTACACTTGTGAGAATCTTTCAAAAACTGTCTTCTAAATCTAGATTAGCACCACCACCCCCTAACTACCCACCTGCCTTCATTTTTTGTTTCTGTTGTCTATTTCCCATGTAGTAAAGAATTGCCAAGAGATTTTTTTTTCACAATATTGTATATGGTTATGTTTGTGCATGGTGAAAATCTATTGGAAAGCAAGTAATGCTAGGTTGTTACAAAGCTTCATATATCTTTCAGTCTGTTCAACTCCAGTTGAATTAGTGGGCTAAAATCTGTCCATGTTGTATGAAATATTCTAAACCAATCCTACTTCTGTTTATGACTTTCTAGATCTGGACATTCCATTACTTTATGAAGCATTGTTTGTGTGAAGTTTCCACAGAACTAGGTTTCATCCAGTTAATGATCATTTTTTTTTTTATGATGATGGCTTTGCAAATTATATTTCAAAACCACTAATTAGCTTTCGGTTGTTAATATTTGACATGTACTCGGCTAAAATACTTTTCTATTTTGATTATTTTGTGGGAAACGGATATAGTTAAACCAACTTGATTATTGCTAGTACTCATTTTATTTCGCATAAAATGAGGCCAGACTGTGAGATCAGTAAAATACCTATCCCCAGTAGAAGTAGAATATGTATTTACCATCACCCATTATTTAAATGAAAATTATGCCAAATAAGATTGAACCAATCTAATGAAGCCTAGTGTGAGAGTTAAAAGACAACATAATGTAAATGTAACTCTGTATTCTCAATGTAGTAATAAATGTTGCAGGGACAACAATTTTTCCTTTCTGCATAATTTCATTACTGTTTAGAAAATGCTGTTTGACTAGTACCAAGGAAGGGCACAGAACAGAAATTAGGTAAAAATTAGGGTCTGTATATAGATGTCAGAAGCTGGTGGTGGTGGTTTCTTTATTAACCCTTTCATTACTGTATTTCTAACCAAAATACACCCCTTATGTGTTCCAATTAAATTTAAATTAATCGTAAATTAAGACTGGTTTCATGAAATACTTTTTTTTATTTATCAACATATTAATGTGGTTTTTGAAACACAATTAATTTAACAGTTCTTAACCAAATCTATTTCATGGTTTTTGTCTCAAAGAAAATCTAATCACAGGTAAATTTTCTTTAAACATCAGCGTAGGAAATGAGTATACAACAAAGATTTTAATAAAGAAGAATGCATATTATAGATTGCCTATTAGTTGATCTTAATGCACATAAGATAAGTGTACCATAAAAGTAAAACAGAACAAAATACTAGAATTTGTCTTAGAAGAAAACTAGGGAATTAAATAAATTCTCATGTATTCATACTCAGAAGCACATTTAATGATTTATAATCCAAACCAAACTTTGTCACATGTCTCAGAGTACAGGTAAATAAAAAATAAAAAACAAGGTCGATTCGAAAAATATAAATCAAATTTATTTATGTATATGTATGTATGTGTGTGTGTGTGAATCAGCGATTTTTTTTTTTCATCCATCTTCCTTTTCACTTGGACTTCCCTCTGTCCCCTGTTTCAAAAGAAGAGCTTTGCTTGAAATGTAAAATCACCTTTCTTTCCTTCCCTGAGCAATCTGCTAATACTTTACATGTACCATGTCCTCGAGTTGTTGTTTTTGTGTGTATTCTTTGTTTTTTTTTTTTTTTTGGTGGTGGGTTACTATATGCATATATGTATGTATGTGTATATATATATGTATATGTATATATACACACAATATTCCTACAAATGCTTGGATTTCTAGCTTGGGAAGTGTGGGAAGCCGCAAAATACCTATTTTTCCTATTTGTTTACATTCTGCATAATGATTCATATCTGCAGAAATCACTTCAAAGGTAAAAGTAAGAAAAAAATATAATCTAATAGTATTGCTTCTTTGGAACAACTATGGCTAGGTCTGATATCTTCCTCAAAAATAGTTTTTAAATTCTTACTATATTCACGTACAAATCTTTTTTCAATTGCTGCCAGATCTGTTGTTGATCTTTTCTCTTTTGGAAAAAGAAATATCCAATTCACATGGGGTTTTTATGTTTGCCATATATTTCCTTAGATATTTCTATCTTCTTTAGAAAACACTTAGAATCCAAACTTACTGCTTGATGACATGAAATTGGCATCCATTTTTCATTCATAGTGAAACATTTCAGAAACTCCAAAAATTTGCAAACTCATATCGTGTGGCAAACAGTGTAATTTAGTTGTTTACATAGTGAAACCATGAGTTTCCATGAATACTTTAACAAGATTTGCACTGAAATTCTCCATAAAATATGTATAGGTTATTTTGCCTGGTTTGGTAATATTAACCAAAATTATTTTGAGCAGTTATGACTGGGTTGATGATATTAAAAAAAATTTGGGGGGGGAGGTCAGCTGTGGCTGGGTTAGTAATAAATGGGATAAACACCAAGGTTTGACAAAAGCATCAAGGACAGTTCAGAACAACTTGAAAAAATAACAGAAACAAGAAAATAAAAGTTCAAACAAAATAATTTCCTTGAATGGAGACCTAAGGGCTACTCACAGAAATCTCACAAAACCACCATCATTCAAACCATTAAGGTATTAATTGTCTTCCCCTCCACAGACAGGTACCCAGAGCATCCAGCTTTTATCAAAGTAGTGGGAGACACTACTTTGCCCTCCACTGTCTCTTTCCTTTTCAAATGAAACTTGATGGGGGCTTGGCCAAAGAGGAATGTTTGTTTTTAGCCCTTTCACTTTCATCTGCCACACAGCCTCTTTTGTCAAAATCACAGACAGACTGCCTGTCGTTCCTAGCTAAAGGAAAACTGGGTACAATCATATGATCTTCACAATGGATTCAGCTGATGGCTGGATCAGCTTCACAGTTGTCTGCAGGTATTATAACTAAGTCACCAATACTGGGGTTCTGGACAAGTATTTGCAGAAAGATTTTGTTGCTCTGCATGCATCATGGACAGCCCTGGCTGACAGCACTTCCATGCCAAAAATTGTAATCTCGAACCAGCAATACCTCCTCCCCATCCCCATAGCACATCTGTGCATCATGTCATGGCACGACTCAACTGCCACTCATAAGGTGTTGATGGCAAATGGAGCACCTGACCAATAGAACATACCCCTTCAGAAAAAGTGGAAAAGCAGACACTTCTAGCTAGTTACACATGAACTGAGGTAAAGCACAACAACTAGGTAGAAATGGATTATAGAGAGAAATGTAGACATTTACCATCTCTGCTCAGCCTTTCAGAGATGGCTTTCTATTGGTTCATTTATGGGTGAGACAAGCTATCCTGCTCATTGCTTTGCCCAAGTGAGTGGTGTGAATCATCTTGATGCTTCTGGTTGTATGGCAGTTATGTGTACATATACCAACATGGGTCTTCCACATTCTTGTCCATACAGGATGCCCCTTAATGTCTCTAGTTTCTGCAATAATGGCTCAAGAGTCAATACATTCAGAGAGATAAGAGGACACATCCTTGATGGACTGAGTACATGATGCTAAATGGTTCCAATAGGTGGCCATTCACCCTTACCACTAAATAGCTGTCACTGTACATTACTGTGAGGATAGTTGCCATGTATTTTTAGCCAGTATTTCATTTTAATGAATTTTAGTCTTATTTTTCTTTAGGGAAAACAGCTGCCAGGGGGCATTATGGAGCTTGTTTCACGTACAGTTACATACTTCATTTCAGCTGACAGGTCTATGCAGTTCATCAACTTGCTAGAAGCAGCAGCCAAATTTCCCTAATTACAGCCTACTGTCTTTTAGAAGAGACACATTGGATAATGTAATCTAGGGTACATTACCTGAAAGGTGGCTTGGTCATTGGAATAGCTTTGATCAAAACAGCAACATAAATCATTGTTGCTATATAAAAATTTTAACCATCTTTCTAAATTATTAAAATTTTTATTGAATAAAATGTATTTATCTCTTACAAGAGAACTTTTGGTATGTGTCTGTGCATGTAAATCTGTGTGGTGAGTGACGTATATTTGGTTTAGCACTGGATCTGGGGAAGATATGGTTTGATTTCACGGCTATATATTACTGATAATTATTTATCAAACACATATAAAACTAACCTATGTAAGTTTTGGACACTAAGGGCGTCTCTCAACTTCAGTACACTCTCAAGATTGTTAAAACTCTATCCATATGACTTGGCTTTTTCTTAGCCATCAACTGTTTTATCTTTTGGCGGCTATTGACATGGGGCTCAAGTGTACTATGTCTCTAGAGCATTCATTTCATAACATTGGCATCTCATTTCAATGAGGAGCCTCTGTATAACTGCTGGAACTCACCTTTTGAAACTGGTGGTCTATTACCTTCAAATCACATTTCGGAAGAAAGGCCACCATAGATAATGTAGTCCTAGTCGTACAAAAAGATGGAATGAGTACTGCTGTAATGACTTTGGTCATAGATCTGCTTGATCAGACCTGAAATATAAGTAAACATATTACTGCAGATGCAGAAAAAGATCAGCCTCTTATATTGACCCATTTGCATCCTAATTATCCCCTTGCTTCCCTTATTATTATAATGAACTCTGTTCTTCCTAACTTGGTACTTATATTTTGCAACTATTCACTGAACTGATTCTTCACCCACATTATATGTGGGCCCCTTCTCCCTTGACCTCTATATCTTTGTTCAAGAGAATGCTGCTCTGTTAGAACTTTTTCCCCCCTAAAGTTCCCATGCAAACCTTTATCACCATGTCTCATTCAGAAATTGAATTTACTTTTTGTAAAAAACAGCATTACTACTTTAATGTTGAACTGTGATAAGTATTGTGTGTTTTATGTGTTTCTAGAGATCTCATCCATGGTAATTAATTATAATATTATTAAAAATAACTGGGGTGGGATAGGTATTCTCTACTTTGTCTGATGCTCATTAATAATGTTTATTTTTTTCTTTTCTTTTACAGATGCCAGAGAACTAGCATGGCTTCCAACGAGCGTGATCTAGTTGAACGTCTTCTCCGACAATCTATTCTCACATTATGTCGGGAAACAATTTCATATCAACACAGTTTAGAGGTTGATGGGATAGTTTGTATCACTCCAGAAAATGAAAACCAACAAATTGTCATTAAAGTTCATGAGCAAATTCAGAAGACAGGAAGTGGCTCAGAAAATTCATTTATTAAATATGAAACACCAAAATCTTACAATAGCCATCTTGCTAAAAGTTATGATCCTCTATCCATGTCAGAGTCTTTCTGTTCAAGTTATTCATCAAAGGACAATACACGGGAGAGTAAACTTGGTGATAATAAAGTAGACCATAAGGCAATTATTAATGGACATAACTCTATTCGTGAATCTGCTGATGTTAGCCAGAGTACTGACCACAGCTCTTCACAACAGAATACGCCAGTATTGCAAAAAGCACGCGATAAAGGAAAGATGTGTATCAGTTCCAATAATAGCTCCAGCTTTATGCAGGAAAGCCTTGATGAAAGTTTCTTAAGCTGCTCTGTAGCATCATCGAATACTTCATTAACAATGGGAAATCAAAGTAACACTTCTAGCACCCTGTGTGACTATTCTCCCAACTTAATGTTAAACATGTCTCCAAATGTCCCTGGTGCCAAGTCTTACACTGCCATTCCATGCAAACGCTGTGACATAGTTCTTCCAGATGCTCACACTTTTGAAAAACACAACCTTGCTGAGCATTCAGTTTTTACTTGTAATATTTGCTATAGGACATTCACTGCCCGTAACAACCTGAAACGTCACATTCGACTCCATACAGGATATAAGCCCTATACATGCAATATCTGCTCCAGCAGTTTTACACGAAAAGACGACTTAAAATTCCATCTGTTAAAGCATAATTATGATAAGCCATACCGTTGCAACCAATGTGGAAAAGGTTACATGGATCGGTCCTGTTTAGCTAATCATATGTTGAACGAACATAGCTGCAAGTTGATGCACGTTTGTCCTCAGTGTGGAGAAGGCTTCAATAATACACACATGTTCATGGAGCACAAGAAAAGTCATCCAGAACTAAAAGAATTTCAGTGTAGATTGTGCAACTTTACTGGAATCAACTCGCTAATGTACCAAAAGCATATGCTGACCCATGGCCATAAAAAGACATACCGCTGTGATCCATGTGATCTGAGCTTTGAGGAACCGTTTAACTACACAGTCCATTTGAAGCGCCACAGAATAGATCCGTCCTTTTCTTCCTACATATGTTGTTTCTGTGACAATAAACTACCAACTTACAAACAGTTCATCCGACATGAGCACTCACATGCGCAGAATAAAGCACATGCCTGTCAATTTTGCAACAAACAATTCCGCTACCCTTCTAATCTCCGTGAGCACATGGCGGTGCATGAGCCAAGTGCTGACACGGATGTGTCACAGCAATACTGGTGCACTGAATGTAACCAAGGTTTTGTCTCTGAAGAGCTGTTACGTTGCCATATATTTGAAATACATGAGGTAAATACAAAGAAAGAACCTATTGACTCAAAAGCTGGATTAAGCAACTTGATCACAAATGATGTAGAATCTTCTAGCAGTGAGTCTTTTCCCAGTGGTCAGATGGAAGCTGACACTACTCATTCATCAAGTAAACCAGCAACTTTGGATAATAATGACATTGAGATGACTGAAACACAAGAGTTTGGGGATGCTGTATCTGGCACAGATGCAGAGGAAGATTCTAATTTAGTTATTAATGAAGAAAATGATGTAAACCATGCACAATCTTCTCAAGAGCTATTTCCTCGACCACTATCCAATGGAGACATCAATATTAAGCAAGAATATCCTGATGATTATGAAGATAGCACCGGCAGCAGTGCAACTTCAGATGTAAACCTGGCTGATTCTGTTAAAAACTCAGAAAACCAGAAAGAGTTAAGCCCTTCTTCACCAATGTCAGAGTCTAAATTGAATCGCAAGTCTTCCGGCACTAAACCATCTTGTTTTGAACGTGTTGTGACCCCTGAAATTCCTTTCCGCAATAATGTCCCTTTCACTTGCAAAAGCTGTGGCGAAGTATACAATGACTTTGATGGCTTTGAATCCCATAGCACTGTGGTGCACCGGAGGTATGTGTGTGAGTACTGTGGAAAAATTTTCACTTCAAAACCAAACCGAGAGCGCCATGTTCGTTACCACACTGGTGAACGACCCTACAGGTGTGACCTCTGTGGACAATCATTCTTCAGAGGAGATGACCTCAAATATCATCGCACCACTCGGCATTCAGATGTCCGACCATTTAAATGTAAAATCTGTTCACTGTACTTTTCCTGGCCTAAGGATTTGAACCGTCATCTAAAGACTCACAGCATCACTGAAGTTTGAAAGTTATTTTTAAATATATTTGTTTCAATTAGTTTCTCTCTCTCC
>NC_068993.1:26537245-26542456 GCF_001194135.2 Octopus bimaculoides
TACATATATATATATGTGTGTGTGTGTATATATATATATATATATATATACACATATATGTGTATATATATACATATGTGTGTGTGTGTATATATATATATATGTGTATATATATACATATATGTGTGTGTGTATATATATATATGTGTATATATATACATATATGTGTGTATATATATATATTTCATAATTATTTTGTGTGTATGTTTGTATGAACCATTTTAACTTTGACTCACTTAAATCTTGGGTAGGTTGGGCTTCTTAGCCATAGAAACAACCTTCCAGCCCTCATTTCAGACATTTCCCTTGGGGCATGAACACCTTTTTGCTTAAGAATTGCTTTGCGACTCAGACAACCAAAATAAATACAAAAGAAACAAACAATAAAACAACATACAGGGTGTCAAATTTTAATGTATTTCAGTTTTGACCATTTGATTTGGAGCTTTCATACACAACTGGTTCCTTTCCAAAAGTTTGTGCTGTTGCCTTTAGGTCAGGTGCCACCGTCCTTCACTTTTTTTAATGCAACTGTAAATAATTTAATCATAATCATTTGGTTCTGAAAAGACCATTGATGAGTCACTGGAGCTCAAGTGATCTTTAGACATGTGTTTCTAAAGGTTGCTAATAGTATACTGCCTTCATTGAATCACACCATGTCAATGTGACTGGTATGTATGGTATACATAGCTTAATCTGAAATCTGAGAAGTTTATCAAATTGATTTGCAAAATGGCTCCAAAATCTGAGTTTGTCCATTGATATATGGCCTTTGTATGTGTGTGATGATTTTTTTAGTGGGATAAATGTGTTTAGCAATTTCCTTTTAAAATATTCTTTAGTGAGAAGTATAGTTTTGTATTATTTTTTTTTTTAAGTAGTTTCAAATAATGTTTGCCTTAAAAATGAAAGAATCAAATGAGGTGAAGTGGACCTTA
Organism: Octopus bimaculoides; assembly: GCF_001194135.2. Taxonomy (NCBI): domain Eukaryota; kingdom Metazoa; phylum Mollusca; class Cephalopoda; order Octopoda; family Octopodidae; genus Octopus; species Octopus bimaculoides. The sequence continues at coordinate 26,538,187 of NC_068993.1, forward strand.
AATTTCAAAAAAGTAATAATGAAACAAGATCATGTTAAAAAAAGTTAGGTTTTGATATTTTTAAAAATTTTCCTCTATTGTTTAAAATATATTTGAAGAAATAATTTGTTTCCACCATTGTTTCCTGGATGCTCACATAACCCTATCCAACTTTACCTTGGGCTTAGTATATTAAAGCAAATATGGCAAACGAAATAAATAGTTTCAAAATTTTCAGCCTGCCTATTTGGAACTTTGTGGATGCCAATATTTATAAATGCTCTACTACAAGTTTCCGTCCCCATGACTCTTAAAATAGACCGTCCTCTCTTTAAACCTGTCTATAATAATATTGTTTCAACCATCTTTATTTTGCATCAGTTGTAATGTTCTCGGGGTGCCAACTTTGCAAAAAACTTGTCGAGACTACTATTTTGTTAGTTTATTCAAAGAACTCATAAATTGAAATGCAAATCCTCATTACTGTCAAAGAGGAGCTTACAAAGATCATTTTTGCTTGGTTTTTACTTTTACTAATACATTTTTTAACACCTTTATACTCCATTTGCATCCATACTATTATTTGGCTTGGGTTGGATATTCATGCAAATAGTCATTTGCACAAATTAGTGTTAACTGTTTTAACACAAATGCATGTCTTCCTTTTCATGGAAACCTGTTGTAATATTTACCTTTTGAATAGTTGGTTTATAGTTTTTGGTCAAAGTTCTCTGCTATTTAAGTCATATCCTCTGAAGGCACTCATGGAATAATTTTGTCTGATTTTGTGTAAGCATTTAAAACCTTTCTTCCCTCATCTCCAAAGTCCCTCTTCACAGCTCTGTTGTTTTGTATTCAAATGATTAAAGTTCTTTGAATTCTTTTGGTGCTGTTATAGAAAGTTTAGAATTCAAGTACTGGATAAAAATGGAAAAAAAGAGTCACAAAATTTTCTCTTTGAGATTCAAATATGATTGGTGCCTTTATTTACTGAAACTTAGAAAAAACAAAAAAACACTCATTGAATGCTGTGCAAAAATATTTAAAAAATTGTTTGGAATTCTTCACTATAAGTGCCTTGTGTATAATTTGTATGTGTGTGTTTGTAATTTATATTTTTTTCTTATGTTGTCATAGTGCCAAAGAATGGTCTTTGGGTTTGCTTATGCCATATTCCTGGCAATAATGTCTGTTAATTATCTCAACAATTTCCTTTACCAGCAATTACATGCTGTAGAGTGAAAATAGGTTTTGTTCAACAGGAATATGCAGACGTGAAGAGTTTGAGATGTCAACTATCATGTGATCTATGTGTTTGTATATATATGAGTGTGTGTACAGACACACATACACGCACACACTTGAGTAAGAGCATAACTAAAGAAATATAGCATATTCCAAGTAGTTGTATGTAATTGATTCTGTAAATCTTTTTCATTCTCACACATATGTACACATAAATACATATATATATACTCGTATATACACATAAATATGCACAGGTATATATTTGTATATGATTGTATCTATGTTTCTGTACACACACACACACACACACAACATCATCATCATCATCATCACAAGTTTCTTGAGAAATTCCATTTTACTATGAATTTTTTTTAATATATATTTCAGTAGAGACAAGTCCAAATATACATCCTTATGGTGCCTTCCCAACCCATTCTGCCAATTATTATATTACCATTCCAAAATATTTTTTTATCAAAAACAATTTTTTTTTTTTTTCCTGACCCTATCAGCTTTTTCAATAATTAGAATGATATAACCTCCCCAGTTGCACAGTGCTGAAGCATTCCAGTCTTCTATCATTCCATTTGTTTCCTACCTTACTATATTCTTAATAAAAGAAATATATTCAACATTGTGTGAAAATGGCATGTATTTTTCAATTTATTATTATTACATGCAATATTATAGCACATGTGAGTGCCATGAAGTAGGTTGTAAGCTCATGTGAGCTGAGTCTACAGCTCTTGTATTGATTCCCGGTTGGAACTATTTCACTTATACTGTCACTAATACCCTTGGGAAAGGCATGACTGTCAAAACTTCCCATTTCCATCTCCTATATTAAGAAACTTTATTATTCTTATGCTTTGGTTTGTAGTTGCCAAATTTATATTCTAATATATCAAGAAACTTGCTGATTTCTAAACGAGGGCAGAGGTGCTGTGATACATAGATGCCTATAAAAGTGTTGTTGAACACATAATCCAGTTTATTTTTTTTATTTTCATTTTTTTGTTTTCCTTGTTTTAAATTCCTTGTTCCTCAGTGCTGTGAATATCTGCAGGAATATTATTAGCATGGTGTGTGTTGTGGTGTTAATCATTTCACAAATAAACTGTTGGATTTTGAGTTTTTAGAATTATAGCCAATAGTTTAATTTTTTTGCTGGCCATTTTTGTGTTGTGTAACCTATGCAGGATTTTATGGTGATAGTAAATATAAACAATTTAAAAGAAACTATTAAAGAGAAAGCTTTTCATACCAACAAGTTCTCTTTACAATTGTTTATTTTTTGGTTGAATTTTATCTACAAAGTGGATGGCCTCCCCCACCTCAAAGATTTGGTGTGCGATTGTAGCTTTTTCTGCTTAATCTGTTAATATTACTTCTACTAATAATAATTATAACAACACCACCCTCTCAGGCAACTGTGAAAGTACAGGTTCCATTTTTTTTTTAAAGGAGAACTATTAGAACCAACCCATAGCTTTTTTTTTTTAAGTTATAGCTCAGATCACTTAATGTTATTTATTTTTTTAAAATATTTCTGACTTTATAATCATTTTTCATTTCTAAAGTAATCTCTTAACCTTAGTTGTAATCTTAATTCTGCTGTATTCTACTCAATCCCTTAAATCATTGACACATACACACACGCATACATGCAGACACATACCGTCATATACCTATCCCAGCCTTCTCATAATTTTTGAAAGGGCTTCTAACCCTTATTACTTAAAAAGCTCATCGTAGCAATTTAGTTTTATTTTTTTTTAATATTTCCCTAGCTTGTAATGTTGGAACCTTGCCCTGCCCTAGTGGGGCTAACTTAGGATTACAACCCTATTACTAGTTATGCCACTAAAGTTATATTGTAAAGTTAGCTTGTTGTCTGGGTGTGTTATTCACTTCTTTGCCCCACCCCTTTCCAGTTACCTGTTTTTGACAATACCTGTTTCTCAATCTACAATGTTTTCCCTCTCCAATTTCACCTAGCTTGTTATGTGGACCACAAACAATATTTGTGAAAAAAAATTAAAAATTAATAACACAAAAATAAGATTTAAAAAAAAAAAGAGAAATATTGCTAAGTTGCTATTGATAATGTTTTTAATTAAATAGTTTAATAAAAATAAATAAAATAAACACCAATACAAAAGTGTTAATGTTTTTGATTTCTCTGAAATATAAAAAAATTTTTTTTTTTTAATGTTTGTATAGTATTTGCTTAGGTTTTACGTGAGAAATAGTTGTGTTTTATGTATGTCAGTGTTGTGTGTGTTCTTTCTTACTTGTTACAGCAATTGAGATGTTACCCTGTTGATCTCCCTCTCTTTTCTGTATTTGTGTGTGAAAAGTATTCTACAGTAGAGGCATGGTTGTGTAGTGAAGAAGTCTGCTTCTCAACCACATGGTTTCAGATTCAGCCCTGCTGCTTGGCACCTTAGGCAAGTGTCTTCTATTATACTCTCGGGCTGACCAAAGCCATGTGTGTGGATTTGGTAGATGGAAACTGAAAGAAGCCAATCGTGTCTGTATTTACATCTCTGTAACTTGACAGTTTGTCAGAAGAAACCGATAGAATAAGGACCAGGCTTTTAAGAAGTATTCAGGTCGATTCATTTGGTTAAAGATTTTTTCAAGGCGGTGCTCCAGCATGGCCACAAGTCTAATAATGACTGAAACAGGTAAAAGAAAAATTCAATAATGCATGACATTAACAAATTCAGGTAGTCGATAGCTTCCGCTATCTGGGCGACCAAGTTAGTAGTGGGGGTGGGTGCGCTGAAAGTGTAGCTGCTAGAATAAGAATAGCCTGGGCAAAGTTTAGAGAGCTCTTACCCTTGCTGGCGACAAAGGGACTCTCACTCAGAGTAAAAGGCAGACTGTATGACGCATGCGTACGAACAACCATGCTACATGGCAGTGAAACATGGGCTGTAACTGCTGAGGACATACGTAAGCTCGCAAGGAATGAAGCCAGTATGCTCCGTTGGATGTGTAATGTCAATGTGAATACCCGTCAGAGTGTAAGTATCTT
>NC_068993.1:26543014-26545554 GCF_001194135.2 Octopus bimaculoides
GACACGTAAAAGCACCCACTACACTCTCTGAGTGGTTGGCGTTAGGAAGGGCATCCAGCTGTAGAAACTCTGCCAAATCAGACTGGAGCCTGGTGTTGCCATCCGGTTTCACCAGTCCTCAGTCAAATCGTCCAACCCATGCTAGCATGGAAAGCGGACGTTAAACGATGATGATGATGATGACTTCGTTATCAAAAGGATCTGAATTCAATCAGGGTCTGCTAATACAAGCTTGTAGAATCTTTAGAGTGCCTGAGAGATTCTCTTAGAGTATTTAGTTCGTATCTTGGGATTAACTAACCGTGGTTTCTTCAAGGACTTTGTTTTATCTTTTACTTGACTAGCCATGCTGGAGCATTTTCTTGAAGGGTTTTGGTCCAACAGATCAACCCCCCCCCCCCGGTACTTGTGTGTTTTTTTCCTGCTTTTTTAAGTCTGGTGCTTATTCTGTCAGCCTCTTGGTGAAGATTTGTGTTATGGGTCGTAAACAAACCTACACACCAGTTGTCATGAAGTGAAAGGGAACACACGTGTGTGTATACATACATATATATGGTGCGGTGAATAAATTGTCATCTAAATTACGCAAAAGTGAAAATAACTGTAGCATCTCATTTTAACAAATATGTTTACCAAAACTACTTAAAAATATCTTGAAATACTAAAAAGTAAATCTATTCGATAAAATCACCATTGGCTTCAACCACGGCCTCCAGATGACTAAGTTGGTGAATGCTGCCATAATCCTTGCCTTCAGTTCATCTTAGGTGTTATAAGGAGTTTTGTTGGTCTCTCGAACAGCTGTGCTCCATACCTAATATTCAATCGGGTTGCAGTCTGGGGAGTTAGGGGTGATGTGATTGCAGAAATTGTCTGGCAGCCATGACTGGGTTCTTCTACTTGTGTGGCATGGTGCAGCCCTGTTGCCAGATGTAGGGACTTCCAGCAGCCACCCTCTTAATCGAGGGCAGCACTACCTTCTCCAAGCACTTGATGTGGGCCTCTGTGTTGACTCTGAGGTTGTGTGGGAAGATGAATGGAGGCATAATGTTACCATTACTAGTGATCACTCCAGGCACCATGATGTTTGATTTTTATCATTCTCGGTGCATGTCCTCAGATGGACACCCAAACACTCGGAAATGTTCATATTGAGGCTTCTGGCAGAGTGAATTGCATCATGGTACTGTTTTTTTTCTCACAGGCAGTGCCCAATTAACCCTACTATACTGTGTAGTCGACAAAATAAAAAACAAACAGTGCACGAAAAGGAAAAATATAAAATGGTGACAATTTACACATTGCACCCTTTATGTGTACAGGTTTTTTTCATTCTCTCTCTATTTATTTCCTCTTATTCCTTTCTGTCAAAGAGCATAGGTTTGAAACGTAAAGGGCTTACATTTTTGCCGTGTGTCAAAGTAATACACTTGCTTGTTGTTCCTGTATATATACATATATAATAATCGTCGTTTAACGTCCACTTTCCATGCTGGCATGAGTTGGATGATTTGACTAAGGGCTGGCATGCGAGAAGGTTGCACCAGGTTCCAATCCGATCTGGCACGGTTTCTACAGTTGGATGCCCTTCCTAACGCCAACCTCTCTGAGAGTGTAGTGGATGCTTTTTACATGCCACCGGCATGAGGGCCACTCAGGCGGTACTGGAATCGACCACGCTCAAATGGTGCTTTTAATGTGCCGCTGGCTTGCGTGCCAATCAGGCGGTACTGTCATCGGCCACAACAGCGGTTTCAATTGCCTTAACAGGTCTTTGAAAGTGCAGATTATTGCCCAATGATTGAAGGGTACTCTTACATGGGCTGGTTATGCTGCATTGGCATAGGCGACGGTCATGGTATTAGTTGGCTTGCCGGTCCTTCTCAAGTACAGTCTATTTCCAAACGTTTCCGTGACGCCCATTGTTCAGAGGATGCTTCACCACCTCATCCCAGGTCTTCTTGGGTCTACCTCTCACTCAGGTTCCCTGTAATACTGGAGTCTCACACTTTTTCACACAGCTGTCCTCGTCCCTTTGCAACACATGACCATACCAATGTCTTGCACACCCCCCTCTGATGCTACTTAGGTCCAGGTTTTCTCTCAGAGTGCTTCTATTTATGTATATATATTTTTATATATATATATATAGAAATATATTAATAGCTTATATATTTATATATATATGTATTTATAAGTCAGTAAATAGTGGGGTTGTGTTAACCGCACGTGGAGAAATAATAGGAAAATGTAAAAAAGCCAGAATGCTGAACTGGGAGCATAATTTAATTAAGATTTTTCCTAACCGGTTTTCATTGCGATGAAGCAAATTATCAAGAAGGAGAATGAAAATGTGAAGTACAAAAAAGTACAAAATGAAGAAAATAATATATAAAACAATAATATATAAAAAAAATAAATATACCCATACATTATATTGTCTTTGAGCTTTTGTAGTTCAATAGTAGTTCATGTATAAATTGGTAGGAAAAATAAGGATGCATGAGAGTTGAGTTTTGTTAGGTTTAAAAAAAGGGTTA
>NC_068993.1:26554010-26555666 GCF_001194135.2 Octopus bimaculoides
TATATATATATATATATATATATATATATATATATATATGTATCTATATATATGTATATATATGTGTATACATACATATATGCATATATATATATATATATATGTATGTATGTATATATATATATATATAAGTTCAAAAAAACAACAAAGTGAGGACGTGATATGGATAGTGTTATTGGACGCTCAGGAAAGGAAAGATATACATACATTTATATATACATATACATTTATATGTATATATATATGTATTCATATATGTGTGTGTGTATATATATATATATTTGTATGTGTATGTATATATATATATATATATATATATATATCATTGAACACTGGCAGTGGTTGAGTATATTCTTAAGTGCACCATGTCGTCAATCATGGCAACGTCCAAGCTTCACCACTAATTCAGTTTTCAACTAAATTGTATACTGGTGATTGTTTTAAAGAGCACCCCTCCTCATCTACACTTTGGCATAAATAGTTTGAGATTTGGTTCAGCAGAAAAACTTTACATCAAAATATGTTAGACCTTAAGTGGGCAGTAAGACAGATATTCAACTTCAACTAACATAAATTTTTTAATTTCTAATTTAAAGTGTACCTTTCTTAAGCTCAAATGATAGAAAGGTGTATGAGGAATTCAGAATCGGTAGTCGCTTTGAACAAAAATTAGTGAAACAGTTATAAGGTAAAATATTACTAAATTTAATGTCGGTAACTGAGAAAGTACGAAGTAATGCCTAAGCCATAAGAATAAAGAATATATTTCTAAAATGAATGTTGGGATACTAAGGCGGTGAGCTGATAGAAACGTTAACTGGCCGGGCGGAATGCTTAGTGACATTTCGTCTTTGTTCATGTTTCGAGTTCAAATTTCGCCGAGGTCGGCTTAGACGTGCAGATTATTGAATTGATTTTTTAAAACTAAACACTTTCAAACTTCCGATACTGTTATAATGTGTCACATAGAACAGGGTTTACTCTTATGGTTTGTGACAAAATTTTGTATTTTAGAAGTTATTCCGTCAGAAGTTACAGGGTAACAATGGACAATTTCGTGTTTGATAAGTGCCAATACATGGAACTCTCAGCTTTTGACTTACTCTCTAACTTCTGCCGATGATATATATACATATTACATATATGTGTAAAAAAAATCTCATCACGCAATAGAACCAATGAAAGAGCCTCTACCGGGTCGCTCGACACGCTAAAAATAGCAGCCAAAGTATCCCCCTACCTAAATCACATGCCCATTGTATGTAATTTCCAAGATTATCCCTAAAAAGACGGTTTACTGACGTCTGGAATGTCTTTGATGATACGTTTGCAGTATCAGGGTTTGTATGAGGCTAAATAACAACAACATTATGGTCTATTTTTATATTAACACCCGTACGATTTTCACTCTCTTTACTCTCTCTTTTAATCTTTTACTTGTTTCAGTCATTTGACTGTGGCCATGCTGGAGCACCGCCTTTAGTCGAGCAAATCGATCCCAGGACTTATTCTTTGTAAGCCCAGTACTTATTCTATCGGTTCTTTTGCCGAACTGCTAATTTACGGGGACGTAAACACACCAGCATCGGTTGTCAAGCGATGTTGGAAGGACAAACACTGATACGCAATCATATACATACGCATATATATATATAT
>NC_068993.1:26556636-26557618 GCF_001194135.2 Octopus bimaculoides
TATATATATATATATATATATATATATATATGTATATATATATATGTATATGTATATATATAACTGTATATATAGATATGTATATACACACGCACGAACACCTTCATTTTGGGATCACCACTACTTTATTGTCTCCCCTTCTTCCTAGCTCTTCTGTGTGACCCCTCTGTCCGGCATTCGCCATGATAGATCGCTTGCCACTACACATACTATATTTTCTCTCCTTGTTTCTTTCTGTGTTACTTTCTGTGGAAGGGCGTAAGCTCGAAATGTTAAAGACTTGTCACTTCCCGAACGTTAAACTAATACATCTGTTTGTTGTCTACACCACCTGTCCTTGTCTATTTTTTTGTTTGTGAATTCTCCCCCTATATAGATATGTATATATAAATATATCTATATAAGGAGGATTTCGTAATGAGATTGAAAAAAATCCAAGGCTGTGTATAATATAGAACATTTATAAATAGAATATCTTACAGCTGTTTCCAGGCTATTTATTATATCCCTTCGTCGGAGATGGTGTGAGAGGATGGTTAAGCAATGGTTAGTTTACATAAGATAGGAAATAGAGAGTGAATGTAGGGATATTGTATTTGTAAATCCATTGTTTAGGTAGAATGGTATTCATATAAGATTCCAATACCTTGTGAGTAAAATCCAGTAGTCTTTAAGATTGGTCGTTGCCTTTGTAAATCCATTATTAAGATTCCAATTTCCTATGAGTAAAATCCAACAGTCTTTGAAATTGGTCATTCTAAATACAGAGTTTATACACAGTGTTACTGAATCAAGGGTTCTGTTTAAAGTGACCTAAAAGCAAGGGATGTATTATTAGTAGGGTCAAATCGAAAACAGGAATAAAGGAAGAGAAAAAAAGTGAGGAGAAATAGAAGAAAAAGGAATAAGAAAATAATAAAAGGAATAAAGAAAAGAAAAGAAAAAGGAATACAAAAAATAGAGATAAGGGAAAGTGTACCAG
>NC_068993.1:26557628-26559428 GCF_001194135.2 Octopus bimaculoides
ATACACAGTGTTACTGAATCAAGGGTTCTGTTTAAAGTGACCTAAAAGCAAGGGATGTATTATTAGTAGGGTCAAATCGAAAACAGGAATAAAGGAAGAGAAAAAAAGTGAGGAGAAATAGAAGAAAAAGGAATAAGAAAATAATAAAAGGAATAAAGAAAAGAAAAGAAAAAGGAATAAAGAAAAGAAAAGAAAAAGGAATACAAAAAATAGAGATAAGGGAAAGTGTACCAGAATGGTCAGTGAATATAACAAGAAAGTCGGAACAAGAGGATAAGGGTGAAATAGAGAGAAAGATATTAGAGTGTAGAAAGATAGAAGGAATGGGGGGGGGTATGGAGAGAGATATATAAAGATTTAAGGAGTGTCAATTGCAGTGATGGAATCTAAATGATAGGGTAGAGAAAGGAATTAGGATGGTTGGACAGGTCAGTAGTATTAGTAGTAGAATAAAAACATGTGTACATGCACACCCGCATATACGTGTATCTGTATGTGTTATATACATGTATATATACCTTATATACATACATACATCCACATATAGACACGTACATACGTACGTGAATACACGCACATATTCATGGATGCGCACACACCCGAATATAATTAGATAGTTGTGAAATTCTAGTATGAGTATAACTGAGGGGTTAGAAGTTAAAATATAGATTTATAAGGTTATAGGGATTATCTAAGGGGTATTGTGGAAATGTATTGTATGGTCATTTTGGCATTTGAATGTGTGGAAAAAGCGGTGATTACATGTGTTTAATGCCTCATTATGTTTATTTAGCAGTGCTGGAGAGTTGTGCTTTAATATGTGAAGTGCCTCCTTCAGACAAGATTTGCAGGTTGAGCGTTGACCTCGAGAGGGAGGCCCTGAGTCCAATATGGACCATGATAGAGTATAGGATATATTTGTATTTTTGAGATGATGTATGTGGTTGGCAAGTGTTGTAGATTTACTATGTTTATCGTATCCAAACGAGTGGAGGTGAGCGGCATATCGGCATATGGTTGATCCTATGTATATGGCTGTAGAGTTGTGCAATACATTAAGGACAGTGCATTTGTAAATTACATTATAACTTCTGCAATGGGTTTGTAAGGGGCAGGTGGTTCCAAGACGGCAATTACAATTAGGTGAGATTTGGAGACTGTGTTCCGTAATAGGAGGTAGTATCATCAGAGGAGAGGTTATAGAAGTGGGTAGAAGATTCTATATTATTAGTATTATTAACGTTATCATTACCAACGTTGCTATTATTATTTTTGTTGCTATTAATTGCACTATTTGTAGGGGTGGTAGAGATTGTATTGGTGCTCTGGGCAGTGTCAGTATGATGGGTTGGGTTGTCGTTGTGGTCTGATATAAGGGTATCTGTGCTGAAGCTATGCGTGTGTTGAGTGTTCGTATGACTAGAGTTGTGGTGATGTGAGTTTTTATTGTAAAGAGATAGCTTTTGCTTATTAGAGGCTGCTACAATAGATTCGAAGTTGGGTGAGGTAGAATAGGATAGTTTCAGGGTGGATCGATAGAATGACATTTATGTTGTCGAGGGAAGTTAGAGTCTAGTATTCTAAAGAAGAACTTAGCTACGTTCTTAACGTTAAGTGAGAAAGGGGGTGTGTACCACAGAATAGAGCGTCCGCCACTTTTTTAGGAGGTCTAGGAGTCGTGTTATCTAAGTTTTTAGGTAAAGGAATGCTATCTATATTTTTGGGGAAGGTATGCGGGTGGCAAGGCCTGCTATTGTTAGCAGTTTTAGTTGTTTTCTATTTTCACCTAGTGTTAAATGA
>NC_068993.1:26559963-26560689 GCF_001194135.2 Octopus bimaculoides
TATATATATATATATATTCATATATTCATGCATATATGTACATACCTACATATATATATATATGTATATATACGTGCATATATGTGTATAGGACGTCAAAAAATGTGAACGAAATGAAAAACGAGGACATAAAAACAAAAACATGAAAAACGAACTTTTTTTTTAACAACGAAAGAAACAAATAGAGAAACGAGACAGGCAACATAAAGAACAATCCCTTCATCGGTTGTCCACCGTTTTATCTACTCTGATTTCAAACATTGGGACAAGACGCAACTTCGTTAAAACAGTTGTTCCCGCAAAGCAAATTAAATAATATTAGGGGTTTGCGGAGGGTTAAAGTGGTAACAAAAGCTCGACAGTAAGAACAAAACAGTAGAAACAAACGGTGAGGGCTGTTAAGCCATCATGAGGTGAAGTGGTGAACGCTGGAGAAATAAGCTTTGACAAGAGACAGGCAAAAGTGTGTCTTGTCTCTTGTAAAGCAAGAAGAAGAAAGAAAGAAAGCCGCTGGTCACGTGTGAGCAACGAGAGCGTCAAGGTGAAAGAGTGGGGGAGAGAGGGAGAGAAAGAGAACGGTGAAGGGGAGGAGGAGAAAGACTAAAAGAAAGAAAAATAATAGAAGGAGAAAAGAGATAGTTGTATAGTGCGCATCAGAATTATTAAGATAAAACTTATTTGGAAATGGATGCGTTGCGTTCGATCATATAATGTATGTATATATAT
>NC_068993.1:26560789-26561295 GCF_001194135.2 Octopus bimaculoides
GAAATAGAGAATGAATGTAGGGATATTGTATTTGTAAATCCATTGTTTAGTCAGAATGGTATACATACGAGCAATACCTTGTGAGTAAAATCCAATAGTCTTTAAGATTGGTCGTTGCCTTTGTGTATATATGTATGCATGAGACATGTATATATATATATATATTTTTATTCATACAGATGTTTATACATATCAATATCTACACATATAACTGGTACTCATATGTACATGGATACATGCACATCCACATATGCGTGTACCTGCATGTCTTATCGCTCCTGTACATGCATGTATATATACCTTTTATACATACATATATTCACACATACACGCGTACATACATACGCGCATACACGCACATATGTATGGATGCACATACACGCGAATATAATTAGATGGTTGTGAAATTCGAGTATGAGTATGAGTGAGGGTTTGACACCACCATCGTTCATAACCACTCTCTCTCTCTCCCTCTCTCTCTCTCCCTCTCTCTCTCTCCCTCTCTC
>NC_068993.1:26562395-26563443 GCF_001194135.2 Octopus bimaculoides
CTCTCTCTCTCTCTCACACACACACACACACACACACACACATATAAATATAAAAGAGTGTTTGTATGTGTGTGTGTGTGTGTGTGCGTATGTTCCTTATGCATCCCAAAACCGAGTTGCTGTTTTTGATGTATGGGGTATCAAAAGATTCAGTCAGCTTTTGGCTACCAACTAAACTATATTTTCATTCATTTATTTGCATTACAAAAATTTAAGATTATCATTTTCTTTAGTCACCTGTCGTAAACGACATCTTTTACCACCACCACCACCACTATAACGACGATGACGTCACATTTTCTGTGTTCGCGCGTTCGTAATGTACGTTAGGACAATGACTGACAAGTATATGCGTGTGACGGTGTTTGTGTCTGTCGGTATACGTACATTTTTGTGACGAGTGGCACACACACACACACACACACACACACAAACACACAGGGACAGAGATAGCCTTTAGGTGTGCTTTAATGTATGTCTTTGTGTGTGTGTGTGTGTGTGTGTGTGTGTGTGTGTGTCTTAGTATATGTATGTGACTTTCCTTCCACCCAACTGTGAAACGCGTTGATATTGAAAGTTACAACAACTAGGTTTCATTAGAAAGTGAAAATAGTTACACACTTTCAATTTCAGCCAAAATTACAGTGTTCGATTACGAGACTGATGATGTGTGAATAATGAAAGAAATTGTTCTCCGAATTAGTCACATCTGTATTATAATAAAGAAAGTTGCTTAGGTGATCTTTCGTCTTGACTTGAGGAGCTGTCATCTGCGTACTTCAATTTTCATAAAATAATTATCTACTTTTGTTTTAAAGTGAAAGAGAGGAGAAAAAGAAAGATATATGCACGTGTATATGAAATGGACGTGTGTGTGAGAGTTAGAGAAACGAAGAGAGAGAGGGGAGAGGGAGGGAGAAAGAGAGAGAGAAAGAGGAGGGGAGAAAGAAAGAGAGAAAGAGGAGGAGAGAAAGAGAGTGACTGAAGGGGTGTGGTCATGTATACGTACATACATCAATACATATGCATACATCTTTTTTATATGTAC
>NC_068993.1:26563696-26564501 GCF_001194135.2 Octopus bimaculoides
CACACACACACACACACACACACACACACACACACACACACACACACACACACACACACACACACACACACACACACGTCCATTTCATAAACACGTTTATACGTTTTTCACTTTCTCCTCTCTTTCACTTTAAGAGAAAAGTAAATAAATAAAAAATTTTCACTGAAATTGCAACTTTGAGAGTTAAACGAAACATAGCCGCTGCTTATCTACCTACCAAATAAACTGTTTTTTACTCAACAACTCTTTTTTACAACTAAAATAACCTCAGCAACCACGCGGGTCGCACAATTTTGAGGTCATTTTCGGACAATATTTCAGTTTGCTTCTAATGTTTCACTTTCCTCCGATGTTACACGCATGCGTAGAATTCTACTCGAACAAACATTTGTGAAGATGTACACATAAATATTGTATTTTAATAAGCCACAACCAAAAAAATGCATTAAAAGGCATCCATTATGAGGAAATACAGTCACTCTCTCTCTCTCTCTCTCTCTCTCACGCACAAAAAGATGTATGCATATGTATTTATGGGTAAAGGTAAATAATACGCACATCCAGTGTTTAGGGTTAGGGTTACGCCGAAAACGGGTAGTGTATGTATTCTTTATTTCTGCCTATTTATGTACGTGTGTATGAAAGATAATGAGTATGAGTGTGTGCGCGTGTGTGTGAGAAAGAGAGAGAGAGAGCGAGTGAGTGACACTTACACATACATGCAAAACAATTCATGCATCACAACAAATACCTTCACTCTCTCTCTCTCTCTCTCTCTCTCTCTCTCTCTCTCTCTCTCTCTCTC
>NC_068993.1:26565114-26566816 GCF_001194135.2 Octopus bimaculoides
ACATAGAGTACGACTCTTTAAGAATTTTACCCATCACCTCACCACTTTCAAAAAGTTACACACTTCCAATATTTCACTTTTAGCTTTTTGGAAAGCGGGGAAGTTTCTTCAGAAATAATGTCGTTTAACCTTTTGTTTCTAGCATGTTGTGTTTTCTGATGGTGATCTGGTATTTTTTAAGTTTGCTATTTCAGTAGAATTCTACGCATGCAGGAAACATCAGACAAAAGTGAAAATGAGTAGGTGATGAGTGGGCGAGGGGGGGGGAGGCATTGAGTGTGTCTCTAAGAAAACTTAAACTATAAAAAATATATGTATTTCCCAGATTCGTAACGTTTGTATTTTTCTTCGTAGAGAAGAAAAAAATCGAAAAAGTTACAAATTAAGAAATTGAGGTGAGGATGGGGGAAAATTGAAATTTTGAAAACGTGATTTCTGGACAAAATCGTAATAACCCCCTTTTATACGATGAAACAAAACTTCTTAAGAACAGAAAGCACTTTCATGCAAACCCATGCAAATTTTACCCTCCTCCTTCACTTTTTAACAAACAATAACTTCTATTATGCCATTAACTATATATCAGTGGTGTCGATTCAGCCCATAAGAAAGGAGCAAATAATACAATGTGCCTGTAGGTCGTAACACCCGAGCAACGCTAGGATGCATTGCAAGTATATATATCTATAACTATAAAAGAGAGTTTGTATGAGTGTGTGTGCGCGTATGTTCCTTATGCATTCCAAACCGAGTTGCTGATTTTTATGTATGGGGTATCAAAAGATTCAGTATTATTTCCGCTACCAACTAAACTTTATTTTTATTGACATATTTCCATTACAAAACTTTTAAATTGTAATCTTTATTATAACTCAACTATCGTAAGCATTTTATACGACGACGATGATGATGACGTCACATTTTCTAAATGAGTGTGTACCTTAAAAGACATCCATCATTACGACACACACCTTCACTCACTCACTCACTTTATCTCTCTCTCTCTTTCTCTCTTTCTCTCGCACGCACACACACACACATACACACGCGTCCATTTCATATACACGTACATGCATCTTATTTTTACGGAATGACCGAGTTAAACGCAGAATAAGAAAAAGAAAGAGAGACAGAAAACAAGCTTCTATAGGAGAAGTTGAAAGACAGATAGCGGGTGAGACACAGACGTTGATGTTTCATACCCTGTGTATGTTCTATAGTTGAAAGTGAAAGAAAGCCAGCACAAAATTGATACTGTATGTTCTATAGGTGAAGGTGAAAGAAAGCGACACAAAGAGAGGGGGAAAGCGGGAGAGAAGGGGACGTCGAGAACCCTTAAAATGAGGTCGCGTTATACAATTTTAAGGTCATTTTCACTTTCGTCCCTATTTATCACAAGTAGATAAAATGTAAAGGTGAGAGATCAGGAATATATGTTATAAAGGTTCAATTTCCAATTTAAAATATGGGCTAATTAATAGCCCTAGATGACCATGGTAGAAGTTAAAATACTATAATTTGATAATTTTAACTACTTTATAAAAACTTTTTGTTTTTAAATTTAAAAGTGCGAGTAGAGCAGTGTACACACGATACCCTGAGGTCTAATCTATTATTGATTAGATTAGGATTATTTCTAAGTTTAAAATTTTCATATATTTCCATAGAACATAATTCACATCCATATCTATTATTTCTATAA
>NC_068993.1:26567619-26568419 GCF_001194135.2 Octopus bimaculoides
ATTTTTAACTTCATTTATTCTAGCTGACCTGATGTTCTTTTTGTTTAACCTAGCTATGATTGAACCCACATTAGGAAGGGTAGAGTAAGAAACTCTGACTGTATGACAAGAGAAAATTCTACTGTATCTGTGAGAAGAAGGGAAATTTTTTTGTAAAATACTCATAAATTTTTTGTAAATATTTGTGGATATTGCACAGTTGAAGGGGATATTTAACTAGATAGAGTTTTTATTTTTTCTCTTAAATTTATTGTGTGGGTGAGTATGGGGTATACTTTGATTACTATTACTTCTCAGAGCAATGTTATTATTAAGATTGGTAGTTCTTTTAGATGCGGGATACTTTTTATTTATATCATTGGTTTCACCATTACTGTCTACTAACATTGGTTTATTACTCGTGTTAGCATGTAGTTTACTATTAAAAGTACTTTATTACTTTTCTTATTAGTTAAATTTTTAGGCATATAGGGCTGCTTTTTATTTGGTCCATTATTACTACTACTTAAGTTATTAGGTTTGTTATAACATCTATGATTATTATTATTATTATTGTTGTTATTAGTATTATTATCATTACTATCATTATTATTATCTGCATCAAGGAGAGATGTCCTACCAGGACTAAGGAAAGAAATTTTGGGGGCATATCCAGCTTTAGACAAAGCCACATTATAGTAGTTTGAATTAGAATTAAATATATCAATGTTGGAAGATAATTTAGTAATTCTCTCAGAAATACTTGGCTATGTCAAGATGGATTTTTATGTATTCTTCCTCCCACTTGGATTTGAAATGTT
>NC_068993.1:26568866-26573215 GCF_001194135.2 Octopus bimaculoides
TATATATACATATATACATCTATATATATGCATGTATTTTTATATGCATGTATATATTTGTATATATGTATAAATATATTGTTGTTGTAGGCATCCTTTTGTCTCGGGAGACAATGGAGTTGCGCATAAACTAATCCTGTCTGTTTTTTACATTTCATGTCCTCTCCAGTTTTGCGCAGGCCTGGGCTAGATGTAAGAAAATCCTGGGTAACCTAATCGTCAGGATTCCTCTCTCGACCTTGTTGACATAGTCCAAAGGAGTGCAGAGCATTACGTTTGGCACCAACTTGGTTGCAGGAGCTGCCGGAAGAGTGTCGAGTTGAACACTAAACCGCCTACGGGGCTCCACTCCGGATTTCTTTGAAGTTTGTCTCCTTTCCGTAACCCTGGAAAGGGGCCCATACCGGGCATTGTCAGCCGGAGCCAGCTGAGCCCGGGACTTGTGTTGCTGTTGCTGCTGCTTTTTGATCACTTCTTAGCATACTTCACCAAATCGGTCGAGCTCAGTGGCATTTCGTTGTTTCAATATTGATGAATTGTCAATGAAACATCAATCAAATGTTGAAATAGATATAATCGATTGTAACCCTCTTCGCAAACTTTTAGCTTTGCATCTATGTAAGAAATCATCAGTATCATTATCATTATGAAAGCAGTGGGCTAGTTGAATCGTTAGGGTATCAGACACAATACCTCACAGTATATAATACAGATCATTACGTTCTGAGTTCAAATCCCACCGAGATCAAGTTTGCTGTTCATCCTTCCAGGGTCGATAAATTAGCACCCTCCCCTATGTTTGGCTTTCTGTCTATATTAGAAACTATTATTATTACTGTTATTTAGTCGTAGGAACAGAAGGAGTAAAATGGCGTATAACCTCTTACACTGGTGAGGTGGGTTCAGTTGATATAGAGCTTGAATTAGGGAAAATATGGAAATGAAGGACATGCAGAAAGTTGCAGTTTTGAAGATCAGTGATTGAGAAAATTGCTAAGTATGTGGTTTGGTGGGTGAGAAACATTACGGATGATGAGAATAGAACAGGGCACATTGCATGAATCAAAGTGGCCACGATTTCAGAGCTAATAGTCCAAATAGACGAGTCAAAATACATCCGTAGTGGAGTGTGCTCCTCAGTGAAGCTTTCTTATAAGTTTGCTGAATCGTTTGAGATTATATGTATAATATATACTATCCAAATATGTAAACAGTACTCTAATATGCGTCCTATTTGTGCATTGTAACGAGTGAGAAATTTTGCAGAATGAAAGTAATATGACCTTGATGTAACGTTGTAAATATGTGGTGGCCATGAGCGATGATCAGAATATCAGATTTTTTATTTGTAAAGATATTTTATGATTTTAAAGAGAGTGAAATGATATAGATGAGAAATAAGAAATAAACAGAGAACAAATCCAGTCTGGCCTTGCTATCAGTGTTTAATCTCTCTACCTCGCACATAAAATTCTTTCCTCTCATTCTCTTCTCTATAAAATTACAATCCTCTGGAACAACATCGTATCCATGTTTTCCCTTCTTATAACAACTTAAAAATTTCACTCTTAACATAAGTGTATCAATCTCTCGAATATGAGAATAATTCCGCACAATATCGACGCTGTTGCAATTCTCAAAGTAAATATAAAAACTATAATGTTAAGTTAAAGAATAATCAAGTACTCTCTTCTTCAGACATATCAGTTTCGTTGTCATCCTTTTAGTTTCAATATACTGGACATCTATTTCTGTATTGGTTTAATAGTAAAGTATCATTGATGTTTGTAACATATTAAACAGTTTAGTTACTGAAGTGGGGGTGGAAAACATTAGATTGGTAGTTAATAAAAGTAAAACAAAGATAAGAATCCAGAATGAGAATATCCTTGGTGAAGAACTATAATTATTTTGGCACATTTATATCCGGTAATAGTTTCCTTCACTCGAAACTTCAAGAGAAACTGAAAGAAGGTTGAACAAGCAATGAAAATGTTGAAACCAGAATAGACTCCAGCACTAATTTAATGTATTTATTTTTGCTGATGCTGTTTTAGTTAGTGCTGTACAATATTTTAGCTAGTGCTGTACAATATTCGAAGGCAGGTTGAGCTGATCTCAAACCTTTGCTTACTTTATCTGTCGATATCACTATTTCTGTGGAGATGTGCAGTTGATGTCAGAATATTGCGGGTTTTAACGTCAATCGAGTGGATTTAGTCTATAGATCAAGCAAGTATCCCAAATGTTGGAATCAACACTGGTACTGCAAATACATTGTGAGATATTCTCTTGTTATAAAAAAAAAGTTCCGACTGCCATATTTTTCTAAGTCTGGCATTCTGGCATGTATGTATGTATGTATATTAGGGTTATGACTTTTTGATATGGGGTTCGGAGAAGTAAACAATTTCCTATGTCAAAAGTCGATGAACAATTTTATATAAGTGGGAAAATAACCTTAATTTTAACTATTTTAAGAAAAAACATCACCCCCAACTGGAGAAATCTAGCACCACTTTTGATCCAAATCATGCAAAAATCTAAGTGGGGTTCATAATGCCTACTCAAGTTTTTACCAAACTTGATGTGCTGGTTTAATGCAATGCAGAAGCAGTTTATCTCCAATTTTTAAGTAGTTTAGAAGTTATAGAGTTTTTAATTTGTTACCACTAAGGCAGTACTTTAGGAAATATCTCTTCCTTTTCTTTTTATTTCTGTAACGCTAAAAACTCTGACTATATTCACTGTGCTTCAGAATAGTAGGCTTATCCAACTAGAGTATCTAAAATAATGTTTCATAAGAGAAGTGCTTGTGTCTCTCAAAGAAACAAAAAAATCTGGACGAAGAATCTCGTGCAATTTCAAGAGTCACATAGGAAAAGAAGACCTGCTCCTCTAGAACATTCTTTGGAAAACAGCTGCAGGATAACAATGAAACTTCAAATTGTCGGTCGCTACCTCTTCCTCGGAGGTATCATCAAAGGAAGGAAAGAAAGAACAAAAGAAATTTCGAAAGAAGTAACTTTTTTTATGGCAAAGGAAAGAAATTAAATTTCCCATATTTACCAATTCAAAATGTACAAGCAAAAGTAGAAAAAGTGCTGAATACTTACGATAAATGTGCAAAACGAGGAAAATATGATTCATTGAAAGGAATTTTTGACATCACAAAAGAAAACGTTCAATGGCTGTGCAGTGAGGATAGAAAGTTATATTATCTGCAAATTGAAAGCAAGGGACAGGTATGGAACTGGAAAGGCAGCCAGTTCCAGAACTATCCATCCATCCAAAAGAAGAAAAGTGTCCGTAATGTCAACTTCAACCAGAGCAACTCCAGTGTCATCGTAAACGTCTGATGCAGCGACTGAATGTCAATATCAAGAGTCCGAAAAATCAGATGAAGAATCCACACAAACAAGGAGGAAGTATAGCAAAACTGGAACTGAATCCAAGTTAGTAATATCTTCCAAGCTATCAACCCGAAAAGCAGCAACAGTTCGTCGACAATTATCTCAAGATGGAATCATGTCGAGACTCCTTCCCAATCTGGTATTTACAGATCGACTATCAAAGAAGCTGTTAGACTAAAAAAGAAAATGAAGAAAACACTACATTTAGAAAACTGGTCATTGTATTTTGGTGGTAAACGTATTGATGACCAAGAATACCAAGTGTTAGTTTTAAAGAATGAACAGAGACAAGTTAAGTTAGAAGTACTACAATTACCAAACGGAAAAGCCAATACTGTTGTGAAAGGAATAACAGCTGTTTTAGATGAATAGAATTTATGGAACTATGTAAAGATGATTGTCGCTGAAACAACGAGTGTGAACACTGGGAAAAGAAATGGCCTTGTCATTCAGTTGTAAAGACTGTTTGCTCAAAAGGGTTCGAAAGAACTGCAATTTATTGGTTGTCAGCATCATATCCTTGATAGAGTTTTTTGTGTTGTAATGGATAACGAACTTGGAGAAAAAAGTCATCTCCCAATAGTGAATATACATTCATCCCAGAGCTTCTAAGTAATTACGAGAAACTCCAGGCTAATTTCAACAATGGTGAAGAAAAGATTACTGAATCAGTAGGATGGCGAGATGACATGAAACTTCTATTTCATTTGACCAGAGTTTTTCGTTTCTTTGAAGAAACCGGAAAATTTCCTACTGTAAGTTTCGAAAAATACCCAAGTAATACAAGATGGAATTCTCTTTTGGCATTTATTCTTCTACCAGAGAAAAATGTTTTGCTTCTCAATGTTTGTCGATTCATCTCTTGCAGCTGGGCAGATTTTTGGTTTATTGACCAAATGTTCAATGCACATGATTATCAGAAGTTATGTAGTAGCC
>NC_068993.1:26573581-26575185 GCF_001194135.2 Octopus bimaculoides
TGTACTTCATTGAAAAGCAGCAGAAATATCACTAAAACTGTTACTCAGAATTTCACGTTCCCGTTCGTCATAACTGTCCGACGAACGGGAACGTGAAACTCTGAGTAACAGTTTTTGTGATATTTCTGCTGCTTTTCAATAAAGCATATTACTCTACCTCTGGTATTTGAGTACTCTTTTTTCCACCTTGTTTCGCATTTATGTGCTTACTTTTTTTTATTGCGCCATTTTATATTGTATTAATTTCTTTATTCCCTATCAAACTTTTTTATTATGATTTATTATATTTTATTTTATTTCTATATACACGCACACATACACACACATACACGTACATATACACACACGAAAAAATGCACGCACCCGTGCACATGCATGAACGCACATATAACTCCCATACATACCACACACATTCAATGCATACATGCACATACACACACATCATCCACACACACACACATACACACACGCACATACACACGCACACACGCGCACACACACATGCACACACATACACACACGCACACACACACACGCACATACACACACGCATACATACACTCGCATACACCCACGCGCACACACACCCATGAACATATACCTCACATATACCTCCCACACACACCACACACACAACACGCACACAACACGCACACACACGGCACACACACATGCTTACACACACACACACACGTACACAAACGCACACACACATACACACACAAACACACGCACAGGAATGCACATATACCTAACCCATACAACCCCACGTACACACAGACACACATACACCTATACACACACACACACAACACAAACACATATATACATAGGCATATACACACACGCACATATATCCACGCACACACATACACACACACACACACACACACACACACACACACACACACACACACACACACACACACACACACACACACACACACACACACAGTAACGCACATTTGCTCCACAGACACAACCCCACTCACAATCCGACGCGTACGCGCATACACATACGTACACACACATACATACCCACACACAAACACGCACACACAGACACAGGCACACACTGCACACAAAAACACACAAACACAACGTACACATACAGGCGCAAACACATACTTCAAACTACCATTTAAATGCCTTTCTACTGACCATTCCCCCTAGGGAGACACACGAAAGACAGCCACTCCTACCTAAAATTCCTACTATAAATTCTTCCTACGACATTAAGCGACACAAAGTCCACTCTCACACACACATATAAAGAGCCAAGCCACACACACACACACACATACACACACACACAGACCTGTGCGCACGCACATACCCACACATACACATACATATCTCCTTCTCTTGCACTCTCCTGTCTTAGGAAGAACTTTTTCTTCACCCTTTCCCTTCCGGTCTTTTGAAAATGTAACTGCGTGTGTATCGTTGGCGATTTTCTTCCTTCGTCTTCCCTTCCTTTGGACTTTCCTCTATTTCTGAAGAAGAGCCCGGCTCGAAACGTTAAATCCTCTTTTCTTTCTTTCACTACGTCCTCGCGTTATTATTTTTTCTTGTTTATTCTTGTTTGTTTTTATTCAATATAT
>NC_068993.1:26576795-26579270 GCF_001194135.2 Octopus bimaculoides
TATATATATATATATATATATATATATATATATATATATGTATACATACATACATACATACATACATACATGCATGCATGCATGCATGCATATATATATAAACATTTCAAATAAGTCTCGTAACATATACATGCGTATACGTATGTGTGTGTGTGTGTGTGTGTGTGTGCGTGCGCGTGCGCGCGTGTAATTATAGGTTGTAGTCCGACGTCATCCGAGATGATAGTTAACTTGTATAATCCTCAGTCTAAGGAACTGTAATCTAGGATGCAGGGAAATCCAATAATTAAAGTACTCCAATATAAGAGTATATTACCAGGATAGATATAGGAGGTCCGTGGCCACCCAATAGACAAGCTTCACAGAGGCGTTTTCACTTCGTTTGCTCCTTTTAGTTTCCGTGTTTTATTCATTTATTTATTTAGTTTATTTTTTGTCTCTCGTCTTTCCTCCTCTCGTTAAACTATACGCCCTCTTCCGTAGAAGGACAATGTCAAAAACGGCATAATTAACTCTTTCCGTTTCTATGAGCTTGAAACTGATGCTTTAATAGAGAACTTATCTCCTCTAAATTTTACTAGTTTTTCTTGTTCTTTTATCGAGCGCTCGCGCGCGCGCATGTGTACACGTACATATATTCATATTTTCATAGCCACAGGCACATATATGTATATATAAATGTTCATGCACGCATGCACGCGCACGCGCACAAACACTCACACACTACTACTACTATTTATGAGTTGAATGCACACAGAACACGTCTAAACAGTCAGATCTACGAGGTCAGAGTAGAGGAAAAAAAATTTTAATTACATCGTGATGGGAATATTTAGCTCTCCTGTGGTCACTCCAGGTGGCGTGGGTATTTCAGTTACCTAGTGACAACAGTTATTACATGCTTCACGTGATAGGCATACATGGTATTTACGCCATTTAGTCAATATTCTGTGTGACATTTCAACGACAACAGTCACCACGTGCAAAGATGGTGGTTTCAGGTAATCAGGTGGCTAAATCAAACCACGAAAACGTAGACTTCAGTTAGAAGACGCCGAATAGACAATTGTGCGTGGAATTTCCAGGTTATCGGCGGGCTTAAAATTCATTTCTAATGCATATTTGTGGGTAACAAGAGGATAGATAGGTCGTTTCTTTTTTTTCCTATTGACAGGAAGTGTCGGCCGGTATGCAGTTTCTCATAGAATCAGAATTGGAGGGGTCCCATACTCCACGTGATGTTGAAGAAGTCGTTTTCTTGCTCCTGAAGTCTCAAGGAAAGAAACCCGTCGTGTGTGTGTGTGCGCGCGCGTGTGTGTGTGTGCGCGCGCGTGTGTGTGTGTGTGAGCGTGTGTGTTTGTATTTGTCCTCCACCACTACTTAACAACATATGTTAGATTGTTCATGTCCCCGCAACATAGCGGTAAGAGACTATAGAATAAGAGACCTATAGAATAAGTACCAGGCTTAAAAATAAGTACTGGGTTCGATGTGTTCGACTAAAACCTTCTGAGGTGATACTCCAGCATGGGCACAGTCCAATGACCGAAACAAGTAAATGATAAAAGAAATATGTGTGTATGTATGTGTTTGCATTTATGTGCGTGTGTGTATGTGCATACGTATGTATATACTTCGGGCACAAGCCATGAGTAAACATTCATAAACTCTCTTCACGCAGTTGTACAATATTCACAACTGTAATTTCATATTTTAATTTATATTGTAACGATATTTGATTGCTTTTGCAATTTGATGGACACTTATTTCAGAAGAATCCGATGCTCGCCGTAGATGTCTATAAATATTGTGGGAATTTCGTTCTGCCTTCTTTCTGCCATTTTGCCCTGACGACGCATCATTTTGTCTTTGGTTACAAAAATATGAATGATTGTGTTGTCTGCAGAACGAGAGTTCTCGCGGTTGTCATGAACCCAATTTCCAATTTCTCTGTATAAATATTCTGCATGGGAAGAGAAATACAGTTTCTATGATGAAATGCCCTGAGACATTACAATACATACATACATGTATATATGTATATGGAACTGACAACTTCTACTATTCCTTGCAGTGGGTTATCATTGAACATTCTCATTTGAAACTGCTAATGGACCTTATCTATAGATTTAATATTTCTTTGATCATCGAACTGAGTAACGCAGACCTATTTTACTCTGACCTTTCCTTCATTTTGACAAACTGGATTGTACTAATATTTCTGATTGGCGACATTTATTCATCTTTACATTTCTCTGACTTCTCCCTCTCTGTTGACGGTTTACTCAGCTTATGAAATTCTAGCCCAATTTCATGATCCACATACTTGGCTATTCTAGAAACAGCTGTAAGAGGCTCTATATGTTTATGTTCTCTAATTTTTTTTCGAGTGATGCCAAATGTTGTACTTCTTCATTTTTATTCAAATTCTCTCTCTCTCTCTCTCTCTCTCTCTCTCTCTCTCTCTCTCTGTAT
>NC_068993.1:26579496-26580305 GCF_001194135.2 Octopus bimaculoides
TATATATTAGGTATACATACAAACATAGATTCGTGCGTACATATATACGTACATAAATGACGATGATAGTTTCTCGTAGTCTCCAAAAGACAGTTGTGCAATTTTTTGTAGAACAACAGTACAAATGATTTGTTTATTGGGTCAAATATTTGTGCAGTACATAAGCTCATGCCCTCCGTCAAATCAATGTTATCTGGACAGGTGCACGGTGTACAACACGTCAGGTATCAAAGTGATTGCGAAGTATTTTGCTGAAGAACACAACGCACCACCCGATCCAGGAACTGAAATCTCGATCTCGCGATCACGAGTGCAATACCTGAACCATAGCACCACATACATATACACAGACATCTATACACACATACATAAACACACATAAGTCTAATACAACAACGCAAATAGTCCATCCATCAGTGCACCAGTTCAATGAACATTTCTTCGATAACATCGGACTACAACCTGTAATTACATACATACATACATACATACATACATACATACATACATACATACATACATACATACACACACACACATGTCTATACGCATGAATGTGTTAAGACTGCTTCTCAAACTATCTGCTGTGGCGTACCGGCAGTTTTTTTCCCAATGTGCCAGGGACCGGTAATATTTCTTAAATAATATCAATTTATACCGGAAACAATATATATAATGAATATAATAAAAGTTGACAATTTTTTAATCTTATATTTATTTTGTAAACAAATAATACAATATTACATAAGCTGATAAGTTGTTTACTGCAGTGCATAAGGCGAAATTAATGAAATTATACTATTGTTTCT
>NC_068993.1:26580670-26581323 GCF_001194135.2 Octopus bimaculoides
TTACTTGTTCTCGTCATTGGACTGCGTCCATGTTGGAACACTGTCCTAAAGGTTTTTGTTGAACAAATCTATCCCAGTACTTGGTCCGAGTATACGCTGGAACATTGTCAGATAGAAGTCGTGGGATGGAAATTATGAAACAAGCCGAGGCTGGATTATCAACGATTGATATAACTCGAAGTTACCAGGTAACTATAAAATGAGAGGTGGGCCTCGAAACGGCGCGCATTCTCTCCTGATGACCCCATACACTTGCTGGTTTCCGGTATGCGGAGTTCTCGACTGGTAGCACTTGCATGTGCAAGTTGTTTGCAAGACATTTAACGCTCGGTAATTATTCTATTGGTCTCTTTTGCCGAACCGTGAAGTTACGGAGATTTCAGAATGTATTAAAAACTCCTGAAATATAGCAATAATTTATAGTGGTTACATTTGGCAGAAACTGTGGTATTCAGTCGTAAACAGTGTTGTAGTGGCGTATTGTATAGCACAGTGTTATTGTGGTATAGAGTGTAGGAGAGTGCTGTAGCGTTATACAGACACGAATATTATAAATGTATACCTACACATACAAGCACAAACATATATGTGCGCGCGCGCGCGTATGTGTGCGTGTGTGTGTGTGTGTGTGTGTGTGTGTGTGTGTGTGTGTG
>NC_068993.1:26581359-26585306 GCF_001194135.2 Octopus bimaculoides
GAGAGAGAGAGAGAGAGAGAGAGAGAGAGAGAGAGAGAGACACGGCATGTCGCGCAATTAGACTCGTCAATTAGGGAAAAGATACGATCGAGATAAGATACATCCTTTGAGGAAATCCTGATTCCGTCACACACAGACACAGAGACGCACGCATGCACGCACGCACACACACACACACACGCACACACAATACACAATACACAAACAACACACAGATACCCCCCCACACACACACACGCACAGAGTCTGAAGCTAAACGTTCACGCAGTCTAATTCTCTATACTACACAGATATCTTTCCTGATTCGTGGAAACCTGCCAGCGCTTTCTCCTCTACTCCTCCTCTAGCCACCTCTATTTACCAAAAATAAAAAAATGTAAAAGAAAGTGAAACGTAATAAAACATAGATTACGGTGCTATCTCGTTTCTCTCCAGCGTTTCCGATGTTAAAGAGAAGATAAACAAAAACCGCTTATCTTACCTGGAACGAAGTTCGTTTCTCGATGGCCAGCAGTATGTTTTTCGTTCTGACAAGTTCAGTACTGACCTACTATCATGTATCACCTACAAATGGTCCATATCTATGGAACATCACGCTGAAGCCAGACCAGTTTTTATTTGATATTTGCACGGCTTTTGATAAAACATGGTACTGGCGTCTCTTCGATAACTGGAAGTTATATATAAATACATAATATAACTATTCTCAAGCAAACCATCCGTAGTTCATGAAACATGCTTTATTTCCTGGTCGACATCATCTTGTCAAATCATTTGAGTGTAGTGTCCACAGACTGTGTCTCATCCAAAATTTAGATTTATGTTGCAGAAACAACCTTCCCACAGATCCATCTTCAAAAAGTACTTCTCTATCCTTTGTAATTTCAATAAATTCGTGTAATATTTGTTCCATATGAAGGAGGGCGAGGGCACATTCAAAGATGTAGAAGCAATTTATGCCCACTTAAACGTGGAACAAACTATATACTACGATAGATACCAGGAGAGAAACTCACATATTGGCTTTTGGTGCAAAATGCAATCTTGTTTATATCGCAAGCGAGGAAATAAATCCCCTCACGTAATTTCGACTTTCCTTGGTCACATCAATGATGGACGCTCGACTGCTAGAGATAGCAGTGACTCATCTCCCCGCCAGCGAAATGTAAAAAAACAGTGCCAGAAGAGGCGCTGGTGTCGCGATTTGCCAGTGAGCTTGTTAAAAACTATATATTAACGACAGAAGCAGTATTAATACTG
Organism: Octopus bimaculoides; assembly: GCF_001194135.2. NCBI lineage: Eukaryota > Metazoa > Mollusca > Cephalopoda > Octopoda > Octopodidae > Octopus > Octopus bimaculoides. The sequence continues at coordinate 26,582,620 of NC_068993.1, forward strand.
AGAGATAATATTTATGCCCACTTAAACGTAGATATTCTGTTAGAGCAAAGTAGAATATGTTAAAAGTATTTAGTTGTGACTTCCAGCTTTCTGAATTTTAATCTTTTACAGAGGGGCATAATTAATCTTTTATCCTCAGATGAAGATAAAATAAGTATCAGTAATATACTGGGGTCAATTGGTTTTGTAACGAAGAAATAAATAAATATCCTGAATGTGTTAGCTGCCTGTTGAAAACTATGAAAACTCTTGGAAATATTATGAATATGGCAATTTCTTTTTTTGCCCTTTCCAATAATATGTAGATCCTTTCTACTTCGTTAGAAAAAGTCAAAAGACAATATAAATTCTACATTTTCAGTTGATTGATTTTTTTAACAATTATAATTATTCGAATCGTCTTTATACAAAAAATAAGGAAATGGAATTACATCGACTCCAGTACTCAAGATGAAAGGCAAAGATGAAAGGCAAAGTCGACTCCGGCGGTATTTGAAATCAGAACGTAAAGCCGGAAGAAATGCCGCTAAACATTTTGTCCAGCGTGCTAACGATTCTGCCAGCTCGTCGCCTTCAAGAAAGAGGAATATTAAACACTGCTTCTGACCAAAATGTCAAGTAAGAGGAATGTTTTTAAACTGGTTTCCAAATTTTGTTTAACGTCACGAGACGAAATCGGAGTGTTTTATCTTACTTCTGGAAAGTTGTAGTCCATCTTAACGGAGGTCTATTTTAGCTATCTACATTGAAATTTATCACCTTTCTCATTATACGCTATACTTTGTTTGTCGTAGCTGTCCTAGTTTGAAGTTGGTGAAAGGTAGATAAGAATAGTTGAAGTTACAACAGAGTAGTTGTGCCTTGACACAGCTAAAATTGTTAAATAACAATAGCTCCACCGTAAAGGAATAAAAATTCCTATCTGTAATCGTCATTAACCAGTGACACTTTTACTATAGAGAGAATTTTCTCTGTCCTGACCAGTTTGTTACTGCAGAATTCCAAACTTTGTAACTTACACCCAGTTGCAGTGGTTAGTATGAATGACTCTTCCATTAATCCTGACATAAACTAATATCTTAATCTGTTAATACTCGTTCATTGTAATCCAGTACACCTCCATTACCATTGCAGCCGTGGAGGGAGATCTATAATCATTAACTTTATACGGTCAATGTACGTTTAAATCAGCTAAGCTGAAAACCTTGACACAATTCCAACATATCTGTATGGGCATATCATACAGATCACACACTAATGCGTTGGTTGAAGAACAAAACTGTTTTAAGGGTTCGTATTTAAATAGAAGGTATGTAAGCAGTATTACACACATTTTTGTGTAGAGAAGGTTTTTAGACCTTATGATAAACTGACCTTTAGCAACGTTGGCTTCATAATCAAATTCTCAAGATATAGCCTAAATAACTTAACACAGGTTGTTACTTTCTGCTCTGAATCTTAGCTAGGATTAAACTGATTTTTTTTCTTACTATGATGAGCAAACCAAGGATTAATTTTCATCGGGCCAAATTCTGTAACAATTAAATGATTTAATCATTCTTTTTATTTCTTAAATATGCCACAGTTAGGGCTTTCAGTGTGTAGGCCCATCATTTTGATTACAGACTACACAGATATTTTCTTGTAATAAATTGGACTGAATATTATTTTCGGTTGACATAAATATCCACTTGATAAATATTTGAAAAAAAGTAACTCATTTGAAATATTTTTGATATATTGAGGACAGCTAATCATTATTTACAAGGTATAAAATAAATCCTTTCTATTTGGGAGTTGAGGAGCTAGTCAATTACAACAATTGAATGGTACTTATTTCATTGACCCCGAAAGGAAGAAAGGCAAAGTTAACCTCAGCAGAATTTGAACTCAGAACATGAAGACGGACCAAATGCCGCTTAAGTACATGGTATAAAAGATATAACGCAACGACCGCGCCAGCAATTCAAACAGATAAGCGTCCTGTGCGATATTTCAACGTTGAGGAAATTACTGCACGAGTAATCGCTGAGAGTTGTTGACACAATTAGATCTGGGTCAAACCTCGTGGACTTTGAGACACATCTTTTCAGTTTCACTTCTGCCATTCGTAGAGTAATATGTTTACAAAATATAGAATGATAAGCAGAAGACGTTTTCAGTGAGTACCGCTCACCTTTGTTCTCTGCGGCTGCAATAAGTTTTCATTGAATAGTTGGTGTTTATCGCATATAGCACTAGGATACAATATCTCTAAATTTAAACATAAAATTAGCAATAGCAGTACTTCCCACCAAGCCTACTTTAACAATTAATGGAAACACAAAGATCTTGCAATGAGGACACGTCAAGCAAATCTCTCACTAAATAGCGCTGAAATATAAGCGTTATACACCTACCAGGAAAACGTACCAACACTTTCCCACTGTATATGGCCAACACACTATGGAATCAGTTACACGTCTTACAAATACTTGTCTCGAACTCTCTGGAAGCCTTTCATGATAACCACATATTCTTCTCATTACCCAAACTGCTTCATAGAGACATATTCACTTTTTCGTTGAGAGAAAATTTTTCAGCTGTAAATAGATAGCAACCTCTCTCCCATCCCCTTTTTCTCTCTCTCTCTCTATCTTTCACTCTATCTTCTCTCTCTCTCTCTCTCTCTCTCTCTCTCTCTCTCT
>NC_068993.1:26585426-26588059 GCF_001194135.2 Octopus bimaculoides
AACAAAAAAACAAAAAAACAACAAAGTGAGGACGTGATATGGATAGTATTATTGGATGCTCAGGAAAGGAAAGAGAGAGTGTATGACGTTTCGGGCGTAGCCCTTCGTCGGAAAGATGGAAAGTTCGGAGAATGGCAGAACGGAGAAAGAGGAAAATGGTACCGATGCCCACGAGGTTACATGTATGTATATATGTATGTATATATGTATGTATATATATTATTTATGTAACGCACGTACTCATTAATCTTTTAGCAATATATATATATATATATTTCGTTTTAGGATTTGGTTTGCAAGATTCTTTATGTAAGTTCGTGTGTTAAAGCATATTTTGTTGTCTGGGGAGAGTCATTCGCTTTTAGTGTCTTATTATTTAACACACGCACCGGTAAAGTTTCCACTCATTTACTAATTTTTTTTCCTAAAACTTTCGTTGCGTCTTGCAACCTATTCAATAGTCGTTGACTCTGTCCGTTATCCAAGTTGCGTTCTTTTCGTTTGTGCGCATGTGTGTGGGTCAGTGTGCGTGCGCATACACATGTACGTATGTATGTATGTATGTATGTATGTATGTATGTATGTATGTTTGTATGTATGTATGCATGCATGCATGTAATTGTGTGTACGCATGTATGTGTGTGTGCGTATGAAAATATATATGTATATGTGTACGTTTGTGTGATTGTGTGCATATCTGTGCGTGTATGCGTGTGTGTGCATGTGTGTGTGTTTGTGTGTGTGTGGTGTGTGTATGTGTGTGTGTGTGTATACCTCTGTATGACATGAATAGGGAAGACATCTAGGAGTATTGCAGAAAGGTTAAATGAACATTTGAGGCAATATGACGACAAAAAACAGTCCTCCATATTTTACGAACGTGCCAAGGACCAACATGGACGCAACCTGGATCAACTTGACATCCGCATTTTATCCAGGCACCCAACGGACCCAACCCTCAGACAAATACAAGAGTACGTCCTCATAAATGAAACATCTCCTGTACCAAATAGGAAATATAAGTAGTAGGTAATCACACTCCCATACCCACAGTTTGTATTTATAAATAGGTAAAATAGTTAGTGGGCTGTTATGTAGATGTATGTATGTGTGTGTATGTATACGTATATGTATATGCACATGTATGTTGGCAAAGGGATATAAATGTAAACAGATAGACATGCAGATGGATAGGTACATAGGTAATAGGAACAGACAAGCACACGTACACATACATACGCAAATGAAAACTGAAACACATGACCATATAGACACACACTTCACTTCACGCAAGGACACATATAGACACATATCCATACATACAAACACAGTACATAGTCACAAAAACCCATACACACACATGCAGACACAAGGAGAGAGAAGTGCGCGCGCGCACGCACGCATACACACACACACACACACACACACACACACACATAAAAACAAACAAACACATGAATATGCAGAATATATACATACAAGCGTACACATATATTCAGCTCGGATAACGGAAAGAGTCAACGACTACTGAAAAGGTTGCAAGACGCAACGAAAATTTTAGGAAAATTAAATAACGAGTGGAAACTTTACTGGTGCGTGTGTTCAATAATAAGGCACTAAAAGACAATGGCTCTCCCCATACACAACAATGTGTGTGTGTGTGTGTCTTTTATCTTATCTTTTACTTTTTACTTATTTCAGTCATTTGCCACGCTGGGGCAACCACCTAAGTCGAACGAATCGACCGCAGTACTTTAAAAAAAACCCAACCTAGTACCTATTCTATCGGATCTCTTTCGCTGACCCGTTAAATTACGGGGACGTAAACATTACAAAAATTAGTTGTCAAGCAGTAGTGGGGGAAAAACACAGACACATACGCCTGGCTTCTTTCAGTTTCTCTCTTCCAAATCCACTCACAAGGCTTTGGTCAGTCCGAGGATATAGTAGAAGAGATTTTCCTAATGTGCCACGCAGTGGGACTGGACGAGGAACCATGTGGCTGGGAAGCAAACTTCTTACCACACAGCCATCCACCCAACTTCCTATACAAACTCGATTTATCTGCGATTTCACAAGTCCAAATCAACTCCACCTCCCAACCTCGTTTTCTCTTACCTTATTGTCACTATACTAAAATCTCTTTGTTCAGTGATATTCCGTTAGTACTACGTTCCACTGAAATACCTTCCAACCAACAGTCACCGATATGTGAGAAAAAACAAGAAAGTTTATATGAGAAAACCATCGGCATTGAGGGTCAACATTTATTTCATTGCAGATAATGTCACACATCACGCGGTCCGATGCAAATATCAGTACAGCGTGTTATGGTACAGCATCATTGAATGTATGTATGTATGTAAGTATGTATGTATGTATATAGGTATGTATGTATGTATGTATGTATGTATGTATGTATGTATGCATGCTTGCATGCATGTATGTGTGTATGTAAAAATATTGATATTAGAAGACATATGCAGGCATATTTTTATTTAATTATATACCAACATATATATATATATATATATATATATATATATAAAGACAAAGGCAAATGTACAAATATATACATCCACACACAAATTTGTATACACACACACACACACACACACACACACACACACACA
>NC_068993.1:26592117-26597050 GCF_001194135.2 Octopus bimaculoides
TGTTAAATGGAATTTTTATTATTTAACAAAGTTATTCCACCTTTGTCATCAATTACAACTTTAATACGTCAAGGAATACATTCATCACTGTGCTCCTGGAAAAATCTTCGAACACCTCCTTCATCTTGGCCACAGGCCCGGTCCTGGTGCTGCAAGCAGAGCGGTTAGCGTTTTTCTCAATCGTGCTTCACAGATACCAATCCATAGGATTATACTCGGGGCGATTAGGAGACCAGAAATTGGAGCTAGAAATTCTCCGAAAACCACTTCTGACTTTCTCTGAAGGTATGGCAAGAAGCCGAATCTTGCTGCCACACATGATATTCCGGCAGCAACCCTCTCCACCCAGGGTTTAACCATAGTCTCCAGCAGCCTCACATGGCCGAATTGAGTCTAAGTCCCTGTTCAAAGATGTAGGCAGCATGACGTCACTCTCACCTGAGACACAAACATCCTTTCTGTTGACCACGGCTTCGTAGCCTCTGTTGCAGTTGTCCATGTCACGTCTTACAAACTTTTCAGTGTTCACAGCATTGGGAAGCAATCATGATGTTGGCATTTTGATAACCTGCGTGAATCATCCTGATACAGGTAAGCCTTTTCCAATATTCAGATGGTTTCCAGTCAACCATGTCAGTTCACTATTTCTCGACTACAGTTTTAATCATTATGCTCTCCAACGCTGTTGACTGTTCACCAACACGTCAAGCTGTTCCTCAATAATGGAGGCATAAAACAAACATCAAATTTATCCCGAACATTTTGTACACACAAATATAATAGTCAGACACACGCACACCACACACACGCACACAAATACACACACACACACACACACACACACACACACACACACACACACACACACACACACACACACACACACACCTTTTTCTGATGTACATGAATGTGGCTGAAGCAGGTGCACCCAAATACAGACAATCGCATGTCTGCGCCCAACTATAGACAATCGTATACACACACACACACACACACACACACACACACACACACACACACACATTGACATATATGTATACTTAGATGCACTCAGATGTAATGTCTTGTACATGACACAGGTAATACACATACGTATATACAGTTATGTGCACACGTTATGTATAAATGTACGCACACACACAATCGTACGCACAAGCACACAGACACAAACACACACACATATATATACATATGTATATACATATGCATATGTACATACAAACATACATATAAATATGCATACATATATATGTATGTACGTACGTATATACATATATACGTATGTATATTCATATGTATATGTACGTACACACACACACACATACACACACACACACACACATATATATATATATGTATGTATGACAAAAATATTAACAAATTGCAAGAGAATCTCTCTTATTCTCCCTATCTCTCTCTTACACAGGAACACACACACACACACATACAACCACATATACACACTCATCTACCCACTTGCACTTAAATACGCGTATATACATATATATGTATGTAAGTGTGAATGTATGTATGTATGTATGTATGGACATATACACATACACACATACACACACAAACAGTTCGTTGCCAAATTTCGAATGTACCTGGTGAACCAACCACATGACCGGTATAGAAATAAAGTAAAATAGTAAATGTGTAAATATATAAATTGATTTGTTTGGTCTTGTTTATTTTATTAATTTTCCTTACCATGTAGGGAAAACATTGGTGTATTGCGAGGGTGGGATATACAGGACAGTACCTAGTGAAAAAGAGTGTACGTGTGATGAAATATCTGGGATGTTATTCTTGTACCGCTTTCCTTTTCCTTGTTACTCGACATATTTCATGTTTTCCCTTATAGTCTGACATCAAACTTGTAATCGACTTATTCCCTCCACCGAAATTGCTGGCCTCTCGTCCCAAAATTTGAAATTATTATTATTATAATCGACAATCTTAAAGAACGGTGAGGCAAGGCCCTAAGATCACTGTGTAGATCACTAAACTAAGTTTATATTCTCCAGTTACGTTTTGAATTCAAATAACACGAGTCAAATTTAGCTTCCATATAGCTTTTGTTTTAATCCATTCTTCTATAGGCACAAGGCCTGAAATTTGGGGGAATGAGGTAGTCGATTATATCGACACCAGTGCCCAATTGGGACTTACTTCATCGGCCCCAAGAGGATGAAAAGCAAAGTCAATCTCGGCCGAATTTGAGCTTAGGGTGCAAAGATGGACGAAATGTCGCTAAGTATTTTGCCTGGCGTGTCACCGATTCTACCAACACGCTGCCTTTCATTTCTTTGTATTAATAAAGCGAATACAAGTAATGCAGTGTGATCAATTCACTCGAGTGTACTCCTCTTCCTGCATGTGAGTGGTTTAACACTAAACATCATAAACCACAATTAAAGAAGCCTCTACGTATCACTCAGTGTGCTAGAAATAGTAGCCAAATCACTCTCAAATCAGACACTTCTAATTTAGACTACAGAACACATTGTATAATATAGTCCACAGTACACTACGCCTGAAAAAAGCAGGGATGGCCATGGATGGAGCACGTCTGATGATAGATAAGGCCGACTTGGAGTGAAACAAAAACAAACTAAATAAATCCCTGAACCACTTTCAACCTCATTAAAATATTTCCAAACATTCGGTTCACATGTCCACCTGTGGTTCATAGGAGCTGATTGTTTATTTCGTGTGAAAATATCGCACGAATTATTAAACAAAGATCTCATGATCTAATCCTATCAACAGCTGCGGTTAATGTTTAGTTATCAAGATGTCATTCCTGCAGCGCTATCTTCGTGAACCTGTGCCTCCTTCCATGCTGACATATAGCAAACCTGTGTTAACGTGTATGTTGTCGTTTGTGTGTGTGTGTGTGAGAGAGAGAGAGAGAGAGACAGACAGAGAGAGAGGGGGGGAGAGACAGAGACAGAGAAAGAACGGTGCATTTGAAAGATAAAGACGGAATGATACATAAGAGGAAACATGAGCGAGCGTGCGCGTGGACACTCACACACACGCACATACACACACACACACACACATATATAGAGAGACAGACAGGCAGACAGAGTGAGAGAAAGAGTGAAGACACATGCAAACACAGAAAACCCCCGTTAGTGAATGACAAAATTACAGAGAAAGATGGGACATTATATATAAATAAAAAAGGTAGAGAGAGAGAATGAAGTAGGAGTAGAGGAGAGATTCGAGCGTTTTATAGAACAGGTCTTGTTGTTTCATTAAGAGGGAGAAGGAGAGAAATTAGACAGTCAGTTTGTTTGGAGATGTTTAAATGATAAACATAGTAGCTCGGAACTACTTGGGAATTGGCCAATATTTCGGCTCTCTCTCTCTCTCTTTCCTAAGTCTATCTGCCTGCCTGTCTCTCACACCGATACTCCGTTCTAGGACGTTCACCGAACTGTTTGTCGCATAAGTGAATGTTCAAGCACCAGCATTCGATAAGCGTGGAATCCACAGAACGGTTTCAATATCATCTTGAAATGATTCCTCTTCAACTCACACAAGAAGGTCGCTCGAGAATAGACTGAAATTATGCATAATTTCAATAACTCCGCCCCCCCCCCACTCACACAAATACCTCAAAATACCATTGCCTTACGACATTGACATATACAACTGAAAGGCTTTCTGTTGTGAAAATTAATAATATATAGTTGTATGAAGCCGATGCCTGATGTTCGAGACTGTCGAGCATTCAACCTTTTGGATTTCATGTATCCAGTATCTCACTGTTCTGCATGAAATTTCATCTCTTTCATCTCTTCAAGAATAGGCATAAGTACGAGTAGTATACTGAGGCTGTCATTATCGATTATGTCCCTTCTTTCAGGTTCCCAATAAAGCATGACGCATGAAAGAGTTCTCTCTGAGTAATGTAAACTCTTAATGGTGCAAGAACCAAAAAAGTGAAAAGTTAGTGCCTTTTGTACAGAGCGTAACGTTCACATTTGGAAACGGACTCGCACTTCTTTTGTCAAGAAATAAGGCAGACAAATGAATAGTAAAGATTAAAAAAGAGTTTCAAAATGCCGCGCCATATTATTATAGTGCATTAAGGAACAGCGGGTTCTCGGAAAAGATCCAGTATGGCCAAAGCACTACTAGCAATAATAGAATCCGTGGAACTAGAACAAGGAAAGTTTTATGGTTTAATCCGGCATTTAACATTGCAGCAAAAACTAATATAGGTAGAGAATTCTTGAAACTAGTTTCTAGGCACTTCCAATAAAACCATAAGTTCTATAGAATTTCTAGTAGAACTCAGATTGTAAAAACAGACGAAATACCGCTAAGCATTTTGCCCGGCGTGCTAACGTTTCTACCAGCTCACCGCCTTAAGACTAGATTATATTCCAATCGTAATTCATTTCGATACCTCGAAAATAGGACAGCAACGAGTCTTGCCAAACTTGTCTGGCATTTAAAAGAAAATGATACCCGTCCTTTCAATATCGGCTGGACGATCTTGGAGAAAGCTGCACCGTATTAGCATGGAGCATATAGATGCTCTATGAGGTGCAATTTGCGTCTGACCGAAAAGCTCTTCATCCTTTTCCAGGATAAATATGCATTGAACCAATGACGGAGGCTTTTGAGATCTTTTCCTTTTGATCGGCAGGTCGATAAATTAATCTTTTTTAACTAAACACTTTGAAACTACCGATACTGGTAGAGTGTATCATATAGAACATCTTTTACTCTTAGCGTTGTTGAGAAAAGTTTCTATTTACGAAGTTATTTCGTGTTAAAGTTGTCGTGTTTCAACCAATCAATGACGTGTATTCAGCTGAATAAAATTGCTGCTGTTGTTTATCAACAACTTCCGGCGGTTTATATTTCGTTTGTCACTGTTATTTACGACATACTTCATCTCAGTTCCATT
>NC_068993.1:26597334-26598257 GCF_001194135.2 Octopus bimaculoides
AAACGCTAACACAACCCCTAGCCCTAACCCTTAAACCCTAACCCTAATCCTTAAACTCTAACTCAACCCTAAAATCCTAACCCTATCCCTAATCCTAAAACCCTAACCCTAAAACCCTAACACTAACCCTAAAACCCTAACACTAACCCTAAAACCCTAACACTAACCCTAAAACCCTAAACGTTCGAACAGTGACATGAAATATACACCGCCGATAGTTGTTGTTGACAAACAACAACAGTAATTTTATTCAGCTGAATGCAGGTCATTGATTGGTTGAAATTACCGAAATACGACAACTTTAACACGAAATAACTTCGTAAATAGAAACTTTTCTCAAAATACCATACGGATAATAATAATAATATTTGACTTTCGCATTTGAATTTGGTTTTCCATTTGATTGTTTTTTACAATGCAATTTAGCCCACAATATACCTCACAATTTCAATTTTTATTTTTATTGTACATCTTAAAAGCCCCTTTTACAGTCACCTAATATGTGTTGTATAGGTATCGCGTATTTACAGTAGACCAAAATGTGTTTTTAAAGACATCAAGTACCAGAATGGATTAGTTTTATTTTATTTTATTATTTATTATAATTTTATTATTATTTTTTGATATTTTATTGTTTACTTAATTACTTCCTTTATATTTACTTATCATTTTTATTATCATTGATGGTAATGCGATGGTGATGAGTTTTAATGAGAATAGTAAACATTTTTGGCGTGTTTCGGCAGTCACAAAGCTTTCTCTTTTAAATTTCGCCGAGGCCAAAAATTTATATTATATTATAATATTACACCATAAATTGAATAATATTATTGATTTTTTTTTTCAATCCACAATTTGAAGATACACTATTTTAATATTCAATATACCAGACAAACGGTTTTTAATATACTCGTGTGCGTATA
>NC_068993.1:26599618-26610289 GCF_001194135.2 Octopus bimaculoides
TATATATATATATATATATATATATATATATGACAAGAGCAATGACGAGCCAACAGCAAGCCCCTCTGTGATCGTGGGATCTGCCAGAAATAGTAACCAAATAATTCACAAATGATGCTCTGTTGTCTTAACAAGCATGGTCACAGATTACGGGCTAAAACCAAGTAAAAGATAAGAGTGCATTGGACAATGAAGTGTTGGACAGACAAAGAAGAATGAATTGGTCATAGCTAGAATACTTTTGATCATTAGTTTGCTCAATCACGGTCAACAACAATAGTCATAGCAAAGTGATGGTTTGCTTTTCTCTGTGCAGTGCTAGATAGAACTTAAACAACTATGTACATCAAAAATACTGGAAAATGCGGTGTTTGGGTATAAACTGATATCTACTTGATATATGTCAATATGGTAACGAGGTACAGTTGAGGACGGCACGATCAGTCTAAAGAAGCCTTAATAAAGAAAATAAACTAAAGAAAAGCAGAAATCCACAGACATGAGATAAGACTGCTAATTCGTTCTTGTACTCTAGAATGTGAAAGGTACTCGATGCAGGAATATGTCTTGCAGAACAATTTCTCGCCATAGTCTTTATGTCTAAAATGCATCAATTTCAGCTATAGAGAGAAATTTTTCTCCGGGGCAAAATTCTGCAACAAATGCCTTTCACCTTCTGGTGCTAAAATAAATGTACAAATCTTTATTTTGATTCTCACTGCTTTGTGTGCTTAAACTATATGATCGAACGCCACGCATCCTTTTCCAAGTATATATATATATATATATATATATATATTATATTTCGAGATGGTCATTTTTTTCTTTTTTTGCCAAATAAACACACGCATCATATATTTGCTCTTCACTCGTTTATTACTGTTCTTATTCTAGCTCGTGTCCATTGTCTGGAAATCTTTTGTCACACATCTGTGACCTTTTCAGTAACACTTTTCGTTTTCGTATGTGCTCTTGCTCCACTTACTGTATATATAGTTCAAATTTACATAAAACAAAAGACGATGACAGGTTAGTTTAACGCTCGGGAAGAATGGAAAAGTCTTTGATGTTTCGAGCCAACACTTCGACAGAAGAGAGAAGAAAAATGAGAGTGAAAACGAGAAAAAAAAAACGGATAGAAAGAAAAATATATAGAGATATCAATTAATAAAGTACTCTATCCACTGATAGATAAATATAATGTACACTTAAAGAAAGAGCTAGTAATTAAAGGAAGAGCTACTAATAGATTTTTGCCATTAATACACGTGGTTAGGCAAGTTTTAATACGTGCCTTGTGTCTCCAAGCAATCTGTTGGCTCTGTGCACATTGTTCTATTTGATAATCAGGACACTAGTGCAGGAGAAACCACTAGAAAAAAACGAGGAGAAGGTTGATGCAAAAAGTGGAAATAGAAGACAAAGGGTGAATAAACCAAAAAGAAAATTAGAGTGAAGTCCCCTTTGACCGTAAAAGTCATAATTAAACTAGTTGTTGTAGCATCATTTATTGGGGAGGATGCCCAAATTCTACGAGACAGTTATTCAAATCGGAGAGGGTGGTGTCCTCCACTTCGCCAAAAGAAATTTGTCCATATGTTTGCATTTGCTGAAATTTTCGGATCTGGAATTAAGTAGTGTGGTGGAATTCATGAATCTAAAAAGAATGTGCGATCTTTCAGTTACGCATAAGTTGCAGAAGAAATAAACATCAGAGATGTTTCGCTCCACGAAGAAACTGCAGGAGCTACTCAGAGATTTTGTAAGCCTTTCTAAATCGATTTTAATGCTGGAAACTCTTCCGTATCGTCAACAGGTACCCCAGGTTCACAAACATTTCGTCCTCTAGACTGTACGCTTCACCTGAGTAGAACAGCGAAGACTGAGCTAGTCTCCACCCACGGAAGAGTTCCAACTTATGGTCTCTTGATAATAATATCCATTTTGAGCTTGCTTCAGTTGCCATGCCTATTTCCTTGCTGGCTTTCTTCAGTTGTCTGGGTTTCAGACCTGTCTTCTGCAGGAAATAGAGCACTGAACAAGATGTAAAGTCGCAGCAACCGATTTCAATGGGGAATGAGACCGCATGCCAGTCCTTCACACACACACTCACACATACACACATGCGCATGCAAGCACGCACGCACGCACGTACGCACGTACGCACGCACGCACGAACACATACACACACACAGATACACACACACACATACACACACACACACACACACATACACACACACACATGTTCATTAGGTGTGTGTGTGTGTGTACATATATCTCTGAAAATGCTGTGAGAACACGGACACACACTACTGGATGGCGTGTTCTGTAGGCGGGGTAAAGAAACGAAAATTAAAAATAATTTAAATTAAAATAAAAGTGTGAACAAGGCTTAGAATACTAAAAAATTCGACATAACAAAAAATAATGTAATAGAACGAATATATACACACATACATACATATGTCTGCCTACATGCATGCATACATGCATACATACATGCATACATACATACATACATACATACATACATACATACATACATGCATGCATGCATGCATACATACATACATACATACATACATGCATGCAGACATACATACATACATACATACATACATAGGTGACTATTACATCATGTCACATTTCGAAGGCTACGCGAAACACTCCAGGAGTAGAAGATTGCTTCGAAATATTTAATTAAGAAGCGGAACAGTGAAGCCCTTAATTTTCTAAAAAGCAATTGCAAATGTCGATTATGTAACATTTCTGTGGAGGTCATACAAGTATAACAGTACCTACACAAAAATGGCTTCGAACTACTATCTCCTACCACGACGTGATTTATATGGTTTGCGGAGAAGACTGTTTTGGGATAAATATAAACAACACCGCAGTTATTATATACGTACATATCACCATAAGAAATACTAGTGGAATATCTCCATTAAAACTTCTATCGAGCGCAAACAGACTTGACGTTGTTATTTGAGGCAGAAAAGAAAAAAATCAGGTTTAGTCATAGACCATTTCTTCAAAAATTACCAAAAGGAAGAATATTTATGGACAATTGCTTTGAAAACTCTCATTATAAATCAGAGCTCCTCTACTCTGATTATAAATTCACAGCTATACCAATAATAATTGGTGCATTTGATGAGGTTGGTAAGTGCCTAATTGACGATCTGGAAAAGCTAATATTTCTCAAGCAAAAGAATAGACCGGCTTACACAATCATTACACATACAATCTATAAGCGGAACAGTAACACTATGCGAAAGTTCAATATGTAACAATTATCGTTATTATTATCGAAATTCTAGCGATGAAGCTTTTGATTCTTTGTTCAAAGCCAACTCTTTTCTTTTAGGAAGAATGCTGACAAATAAATAAAAATAAACGATACACACATATTTAGATGCATACATACGTATATACATACATACATATATACATACAGACGGAAAGACAGACAGACAGAGAAGGAGAGAGAGCTAACGTAGAGAATGTGTGGAAACATAATATATATGGGTGCATGAGTGACGTTGTGTGGGTGCGTGCACACGCATGCGTGTGTGCTTATGTGTGAGTGTGTGAGTGTGTGAGCGTGTGTGTGTGTGTGAGCGTGTGTGTGTGTGTGTGTGAGCGTGTGTGTGTGTGTGTGTATGTGTGCGCTCGCTCGCGCGCCCGTGTATTTATAATCCGATCATTATTCGGATATTTCTGCTTCAGCCCCACTGCCAATCTACTCACACATACACGCACACACACATACAGACACAAACGCACACAACACACACACATTACCGACTTTTCTTGCACATACAACTCTACATTCACTGATACACCACCCAGTACCATTTCTCCATGTCTATTGTATGCTAATATCCTCAGCTACTATAAAGCAAAAATTCCTACAGCGTATGTATAGCAGGGGTAACGTGCATTTCTGTCTGACGAGTGGTGGTGGTGGTGGTGGTGGTGGCGGTGGTGGAGTTAGCCATGCTGTTAGGGTGGATTGGGGCATGTTAAGGAGGAACAGAGAAGGGGTACTGGTAGTGGGTGAGATGAAATCTCACGGTAGAAGAGGATGGTGAGTCTGCAGCAACAACATTCTGTCATCACAAATAGAATCTTACACAACAACAACAACAACAACAACAACAATAAAGCCAGCAGCAACAACAATGATAACAACGGCAGCAGCACTTTTAGTTGGCACCAGGCGGTTGCTTTGCAGCTTCAACAAAGTTCTTCAGTTTTTGCGGCAGAGGCAACAACAGCAGCTGCGGCAGCAATTTGCAGCAGTAGTAGTAGCAGCAGCAGCGGCAGTAGTAGTAGTAGTAGTAGTAGTAGTAGTAGTAGTAGTAGTAGTAGTAGTAGTAGTAATTTGCTTTATATCTAAGACCTTGAAATGGTTTTAGATGTAAAGCAATTTCTAAAGTAATGATATATATAAAGTTTCAAAAATCACGAAATACATAAGGTTACTGAAATATGTAACTTTTCTAAAATCATGAAATATACAATATTTCTAACACCATGATACGTACAAAGCTTCTAAATACCATGAAATATATAAAGTTTTTAAAATCTTGAAATATATAAATTTCTAAAGATTATTAAATGTATATAGTTTCTAAAGCTGTAGATTGAATAAATTTCTGTCGAGAGTTGGAATTAGTCGAATTCTGGAATCCAGCTTGAATCCCAATGCTTGCAACATCACTCGTGGAGCTAATTCCTTAAGTAAAGCAAGATTTATATACAATATGGGAAATATTTTCCCTAACATCTTCACTATCTGGCGCAGGCGAATGGTAAGAAGTTTGCTTCCCAACCACATGGTTTGAGGTTCAGTCTCACTGCGTGGCACCTTGGGCAAGTGTCTTCAAACCTCGAGCCTACCAAAGCCTTGTGAGTGGATTTTGTAGACGAAAACTGAAAGAAGCCTGTTATACACGTGTTTGTGTGTGTGTGTCTGAGGATATACCCCACCACTGTATGACGTCTTCGTAAGTTAGCGGTTCGGCAAAAGAGACTGATAGAATAAGTGCCAAGCTTAAACAAAAAGTTAGTACTGGGTTCGATTCATTCGATTAAAAATTCTTCAATATGGTGTCCCAGTATGGTCGTAGTCTAATGTCTAAAACAAGTTATTGATAAAAGACAAAAGACAAAATCTGGTCACGTAATACTATTATATTTCGTCTCTCATTCTTAGACAATAAAGTGGGTGAGGTTGCTTATGACATTGATTTCAGTACTTAATTGATAAAATCACCTACAGTGAAGTCTGATCTCAGAACAAAAAGGACGAAACTAATCACTGAGTGTATTTTATTAGGTGCTCTAGCAACGATCCTGACATCCACCACCCTTAAAGTATGGATGAAATACGTTAATTGAAGGGATGGGATATAGTTGATAGACGCGCCCTAGTCACATTGATTTTATCATTCCTTAAGAAATGTAATACTAGAATAAGTCCCTAGGGGTTCTGTGACCATATTGTAAAGTAAGGCAACTGAAGATCACCGCACATTTTAAATCACTCTCCCGATTCACTTATTCAACTTGTCTTTAAAAATGGTTTCTTTAAAATATTCTGAACAGTTATACATGTCCTTATCATATTTAATTTTTTCTTTCGATTCTCTATATAAGTTACAAGTTAACTGATTATTTATATGAGATGGCTTCTTATATAGATTATTTATATGAGATGGCTTCTTATATAGATGCGAAACGGCGAATAAAAACGAGCTACCTTTTGACAAGTCACCTGAGGAGAGCTCTCTTTATCCATGATGCACCACAGTTGTTTGTACAACATCTCACCAGCGAAGTACCGGGGCACAATAGGTCGAAACGATTGTAGTGAATAAAGAGTCAAGTGAATTTAATTTTTTTCCTCTCATATTTTTTTAGCTGTTATTTTCGTTATTTCATTCATGTAGTTCGTACTGTCCATAATAATAACTACGAGTAGAAATTCAAGAAGAAAAAACGTGTGAAAATTTTTATCTTGTGAAACATTTAGTGATTTTTCGTCTGTGTATTTCGTGTGCAAGATTCTTGATGTGGATACGTGTGTTGAAAGAAATACAATTAAACCTTGGGAGAGGCATTATGCCGGTAATAAACACACGCACTGGTTCAGTCCTTTATTAATTTATATAGTTTTTTGTTAAATTATTTCATTGCACTCTTGCAATCTCTTCAGTATTGTTGTATGACTTTTGAATTACACAAGAGAGTCAGTTTTGGCGCGTGCGCGCACACACACAAACACACTTAAACACATACACACACAGGCACACACACACACACACACACGTATGTACAGTACATATAACTTTGCTACTGTGCTATAAAGACTTAATGCCGATTACCTTCAAATTTTGTAATAATACAAGGTTACCATGGTCCTCTTAACAATGTCTGCACCTCGATTTCATAAGTTTTTTTAGTGATAATCAACGTGTTCAATATTATAGAGCTTCTAGAAAATCCAAATAATATGTCACCTATCCTACAATATGTGCATCGAGCCAACGAGGAAACCTCAACATGGTGGTCACTTTACATGCTAGAAATAACGTCAGCTGTCTTCAGGAAAGAACACATCAGACAATGCAGTCATAGATTCACTTAAAGAAAGACGCGATGGTCACAGCTGGTATGCATTGAATAGGAGGTAAGGAACAACAACAGCACACTCACACTCACACGCACGCACACACATTTATATACACATATATACACACATATACATACACATATACGTGTACACACATATCCATACATATATATACATACACACATACATATATATATATATATATATATATACGCGCACACATATATACATATATATATACACATATATACATGTATATACATATACATATATATATACATACATAAACGCATACTTACACACACACACACACACACACATATATATATAAACAATTGCAGCGTGGAAGGTGTTTGTAAGCCATTTAAGAAACACAAAAACCGTTAGATTCACTTCAACATTTAAATTTAATTTGCCAAAATATTTTCGTCGCTTTGAGACCGTGACCTGTTCACTGACACACACACACACATATACAGAGAGAAAGAGCGAAAGGGAAAGAGAGTTAGACGTATGTCTAAGACAAAATATATGAAATGCTATGCATTATGTCTCCTTGATTTACTGAAATTATCTCCGCTTCCAGGGTAGGTAAACAATCGCCTAATGGCAACTGACACCAACTCCAAATGAGTTATTTCTATTAGGTCATTTTCTCATTTAGAGTTGATTCTAATATCCACAAGGCAATTGTTTTATGCATTCTGGATGCAGAGATAAATTTAGATAAACCAACAATCTATCTAGTATGATATTCAACATGAATTTATTCGTCTTTGTTGTTTAAATGCATATCATTGGCCGCTCTGGGTTATGTGTGTGTGTGTGTGTGCGTGTGCGCGCGCGCGTATTTAGACCGCCGGATAGATAGATTAATAGCTTTTGTTTATACTGTGGCACAAAAACATAAAAGAGTTCAAAATAACATTATGGAGAAAATGTGTGTAGTCATTATGTTAATATATGTGAATAAACTCGCTGACGTGTACGGCTTACAGAATGAATGAAACTACAGTTTGGGTGTTATCCCTGTTCATCGCGTATAAATTTACATCCGCGCGCGCATATGCATACAGACGCTATTACATACACATACATTGATGTGTAAGTGTATATAATACCTGTGCACATACTATAATGGCCTCTGCTACGCGCCACTGGTTGGTTTCGCACCAGTTCCACTCAGACATTCCCTACTACCACTCGACTTTCTATCTTTATTCACCCTTGTTGTGTACGAATCTCCACGCCACCGCAGCAACCACTAAGCCCAGTTTTTTTTTTTTTAATCTTCTCACTGCTCATGTTGACCTGCAAAAGTTTAAGCGGAATATTAACGGCATCAGTCTCAGTGGTCCCGGCAGGGTGGCTCTAAGTGTCGAGAGCACTCTCTCTTCCTTCAGATTTTACACGTAAAAGAAACAAAAAACATACTTCCTTATCTTAAATGATTTGAACGAGTCAAGTTAATCCATAGTGTCGGTGTGTCTAGTCAGAGTAATGCATTCTGCTGACCAATTAAACCCTCCTCACAAACTGATCACATCAATACGATTGATGTTACGATAAATTAGGCTACCTCCTCTCACACTGGTCAGATCAATACGGTTCTATTGACCCATGTGTCCCACCTCCTATATCTCAATACCTTTCAGACTGGTCAAATTAATCCGTTGGTGTTCAGTTTGAACATCCATAGTTGAATATCTTCTCGAAAGATACAGCAAGCGAAGGGAATTCTAAACGATTGATGGTTTTTATAATTGAAGGATTGGTCTTTATAAGTGTCACACCTTACTGCGACTGAGTAAATAGTCTCAAATTTTGGCACAAGGCCAGCAAGTTCGTGTGGGGTGAGGTGAGTTGAGTACATCGATGCCAGTTCTCAACTGGTATTTATTTTACCAACCCTGAAAGGATGAAAGGCAAAGTCGACCAGGTGATATTTGAACTCAGAACGTAAAAACGAGACGAAATGTCGCTTAGCATCTCGTCTGGCGAGCTGACGATTCTACCAGCTCGCAGCTTTAACTGTGGCTGAGTTATTACAGACATTTCTAGAAAGTTCAAATAAAACTCATAATGGAAAACTGGATAGTGTACCTCCGCTACTCAAACAAGGCGCGAGTAAAACTGTTCGCTCAGGGCGGTACTATAGCGGGGCAGTACTGCTGATGTGCATTATGTTGTTTTTCATGAGAGGGGAATAGCAAATGAAAAGGCCAACGTGTTATACAACTAGCTGCTTCAGAAAAGTGGAAACTGTTGTAATAGTGAAAGAATAAGCAGAGGGGAGTTGGTACGTATATGGGCCGGAGACTAAAATCTGTTGGTCAGAGAATCTTTGCTTTCGATCTTCAATTGCATTATAGTCGAATCGGCTTATTATGCATGCGGTCCAGGATCTTTGCACTAACGTAACTAGGTTTCGCATCGCCCTAGGTACCCCCTTGTGTTTGCCGGCCTCCTCCCACGAAAAGCACAATATAATTCACGTTAACAGTGTCACCCTAGAAAAATGTCACCGGCTACGCTAACGGACGTTTGTGAGCAACAGCTGCACAGTCCAGATGTAGAAACAGTATGCAGCTTGTGATTGTGAACGGAAAGGCTACGCTCAGATATAGTTTAAACCAAGTTATATTTGTTGGGTCACCATGAAAGATGTCAGAGATCGTAAAACTTAGCAAAATATAACCTTTGAACTCTGCTCTGTCTCTTCAATATTCGATATTTTCTGTTTATTCAACAGTTATGTCACACACTACAGTACAGCGTAGATGTTCACTTTTATGAGGTCACGAGTCCAATATTCAAACCATAACAAAATTATTGATATTAAAGTTTCCTGGATTCGCTATTTCATTTCAGAATACCACCAAACTATAGACAGTTCACACCTCTGCATATAACATAAAGCTATTAACAGCAATCAAATCTTCCTTAAGTCACACTCTGTCGTTCTTAAACTAGAAGGGCACATTCGATAATGTAGTCTTTAATATACAAGACGAGATGATCCCGTTGAAAAGTCTTTAATGGTAACCTGGTCCAATAAGGGTTGATTTCGGGTTCATCATGATCATCCTTATACCTTTCTTCTCCTTGTCCTCCTCTTCATCATCATCGATGCAAACAACAATAGTCACATACGGAATGAAAATTCAATAAGCAATCATAGACATAAAATAAACATCAAATAATGCGTATGAGTTTATGTATCAACTTCTGCTCTTGTGTTATGTGAGTGAACATACATACGTATGTACGTACACACGTACGTACATACATACATGCATGCATGTATGAATACATACATACATACATACATACATACATACATACATACATACATACATACACACAGACACATTGATGGTGAAACCCTTGCAACTGTGATCCATACATACATTACATGGAATGCGAGCAAGGGAAATAATATTCTTAAGATTATAAACCTGGAAAATTACAGGACAAGTTATCACACTTGGAAAAGTTCAGGACAACTTATTACATCTGGTAAATTTTCTTGTTCAGATGTAATAAGTTGTCCTGAACTTTTCCAAGTGTAATAACTTGCCCTGTACTTTTCCAGATTTATAACCTTAAGAATATTATTTCTCTTGTTCGCATTTTTCCCATGTAATCCATGTTTTTCCCAGGCTATGCTATTATGCTAATTAATAATGTGTCAAATGTGTTAAATGTGTCAATTAGCGGTGTCGTTGATAATTTTCCCCCTACTTCAATGACGCCGGTGACATATATCAAAAGTCCTCTTATACACACTGTTGGTACTCCGTCGGTTACGACGACGAGGGTTCCAGTTGATCCGATCAACGGAACAGCCTGCTCGTGAAATTAACGTGCAAGTGGATGAACACTCCACAGACGCATGTACCCCTTAACGTAGTTCTCGGGGATATTCAGCGTGACACAGAGTGTGACAAGGCTGGCCCTTTGAATTACAGGCACAACAGAAACAGGAAGAAAGAGTGAGAGAAAGTTGTGGTGAAAGAGTACAG
>NC_068993.1:26610594-26612306 GCF_001194135.2 Octopus bimaculoides
TGCATGAGATATATACCATGAAATTCCTCAAAATTCCTATATCATTTAAGCTTAATTAAAATATAATTTGTTTTTAAATAAAAAGTTAATTATACTTATATTTTTTTCATGATATTTTACCTCACAACTTTTTTGATACAAACTTTTGTTGCATGGGATCAAAACTATGAAATTCCTCATGCTTTCTTCTACCATTGAAGCTAAGATAAATACATTTTGATTTTCAAATAAAAAAGCTATTTAGATCTAAACTTGATTGGTGGCGTTACTTACTCTCCTTGTAACGTTGCTACAAATTTTTAGGTAAACTTTTTTCTACTAGATCAAATCTCAATTTTTTTTATGCCAAAATGTAGCTAGGGACTAGTCCTCTTCAAAAATGTTAACACTTTTCAATTTGATTAAGAACTCAATTAGCGACAAGCTCTGAAAGATGCTGCGTTTGAGTAAATTGTGGCCTTTAGAATATTATTCAACTACTACCGTAGCTGAATGATACATACATACATACATGCATACATATAATTATACACACACACACACTTATATATATATGTGTGTGCTTGTACGTGCATCCATACATATGCATGTTTGTGTGTATGTGTGTGAGTGTGCGCACGCGCATAAAATATATTAAGCATTAAAGTAAATGTATCTTCGATGATGTTGATGACGACGACGACGTTAGTGCGTAGTAAAGAGGATGGTAGCACTAGTGTGGTGAGGAGGGTGGAGGTGAAGATAATGGCGGTTGCGTTTGTCTTGGTGTTGGTGATGATGTGAAGTGTGTTTATGAATCTAAAGCCGGAGTTGTTATCATTGTACTTAGCTTTACGGTCAAATTAATTCCATTGAGGAGGTTTGTCCAGATATGATTAACGGATTCAGAAGATTAAGATTAAAGTGGCTTTGGTAGTTTTCTAATGTGGTTGTGACGGATGGAAAGTGTCAGATTCTGGCTACATGAGTTTGTGTGTGTGTGTGGAGTGTAGCTTTTGGTATATATATATATGTGCGTGTGTGTGTGTGTGTGTGTGTGTGTGTGTGTGTGTAAATGGATTTATATATATATAATATATGTATGTATGTGTGTGTGTGTGCGTGTGTGAAATAATGATGGTGGCTTTTGATATGTGTGCGCGTTTGAAGAGGAGATAGAGTGTGGGAGTGGCTGTTGTGTATCTGTGTCTGTGTGTATGTGTATGTGTGGGTGTGTGGGGGGGAGAAGAATGAGAGAAAATGCGGTTAAGAACGGTTTTGATTTATGTCTGTATGAATGAGAAAGACTGAACGTAGTTACTTGTGTGTGCTCACATCAATATAGGACTCTGTTCATGTATGTATGTGCATGTGAGTCTGTCTGTATATGTGTACGAGAGTATATTTGACACACAGAATACATCAATGGGTCTTTGAGCTTGCGCGTGATTGAAAAAGAAGATGGCCATTTATGGGAACCTACGTATGTATATGGTTAATGATTCTCGATATGTATATATAGGGTAAAAAAATCAAACAGAAGCAGACAACTGGTGAGCTATGCCGGCAGAAATTGAAATTATAGATTAAGTGTAAAGATTTTTGGCATTTCGTTAGGAGAGGAATTTCCGCTCGTTCGGACAAAGAACTTCATCAGGAAGTAAGAAAAGTGTGTGTGTGTGCACGAGCGCGAGCGAGTGTTTGTGTGTGTGTGTGTGTGTGTGTGTATGTGT
>NC_068993.1:26613430-26614845 GCF_001194135.2 Octopus bimaculoides
ACACACACACACACACACACACACACACACACACACACACACATATATATATATATATATATATATATATATATATATGTGTGTGTGTGTGTATGCTGCGGAATTTAAAGATTAATTAATTGATTAATCGTTAATTTATTTTAACGCTAAATTTTTGTTTTAACAATTAGACTTTTATTAATCGGTTTCAAATTTAATTTTCTATCCATCATTAATAAACGTGCCGGAAGTCGGGAAGCAATAGAAACAACAGTAAAATGGCGGCGGAGAAGAATCGAGTTATGAAATATAAACCTATATCAGGTCAATTACATGAGCATTTTGGATTTAAATTATTGGCTGACGATAATATCAAAACTGTTGATACCGTTTATTGCATTCATTGCGACAATATCAATAGTAGAAGATGATGGTCTTCAGCAAGTATTGCGTACAGCGCTTCAAAATACCGAATATAAACTACCTTTGCTGGCGCAGTATTGATAAAATATTGGCTGATGTCTATAACAGCAAAAGTTTCAAGCCCTACAGTTTGAGAATTTGTGTTATTCCCTCTTGGAAGAATGCAGTGTGTATGTACAAAACGACTCAGCCTGTGTAGTGTTTGTAGACAGTTACAAACAATACTTTTAACAAAACAATTAAAAAAGCATAGAAAAGGTAAGTAGCTTGCTTACCAGCCACATGGTTCCGGGTTCAGTCCCACTGCGTGGCACCTTGGGCAAGCGTCTCTTTGAAGTTATTGAGGAATGCATGCATCGAAAAGCTTGCAAGTCCCAACGTTTTTCAGATTATGCTGTTGAAGCCCTGGTACCATCACAAGATGACTGGATAATCTTTCAACGCAAAATTATTTCGCTATCAACGATAAAAGATTGGGAGAGCCACATTTTCAGAGCAAAACGACAGCATATATTCTTCCTTGGCAAGTCTACTACCAATCTCCGGGATATTTTTTTGATCTTGATACTTTAAAACCTTTGAGCAATTTAGTTAATTGCGATAAATCGGTCTTGCTTTCTAAACAAAAATATGATGACACTGGTGGATATTTTTGAAACTTTACGTATCGTACAGGATGCCTTTCCAAATGTTTATCTGTTGTATGGTGCAGCTTTAACATTCGGGTCTAGCGTCCTTGTCCCATTTTGTATTATTTATACATACATACATACATATATATATATATACAAATACATACATACATACATACATACACACACACACACACACACACACACACACACACACACACACACATATATATATATATATATATATATATATAGTGTATGTATATATGTAAGAATTTACGAAAAAAACAACGGACGATGACAAGTGGTGTAAACAACAAATGGGTGTATTAGTATAACGCTCGGGAATAGAGAAAGTCTTTAACGTTTCGAGCCTATATA
>NC_068993.1:26615314-26620291 GCF_001194135.2 Octopus bimaculoides
ATATATATACATACAGAGAGAGAGATACATACATATACAGATAGACAGATAGATAGATAGATAGATAGATAGATAGATAGATAGATAGATAGATAGATAGATAGATAGATAGGTAGATAGATAGATAGATAGATATTACTAGTCTTCGAATAGCTGATAATTAAAGAGTGCATTTTATTTGAGGAGATGACAATAATCACTGAAGAAAACCTTACAAGAAAATTCTCCAGTTAATTTTCCATTTTCGTAAGAAAACATTAAAATAGCAGAATGGTCACTAATCTCAGATATACCGATGATGCTCTTCTTGTTGCTGTTAGTTCAGAAGTATTGGTGATTTTGAAGGAGAAAGTGACTGGAAAAACTAAAATATAGTTTATTCATTAATTTTAAGAAAACTGAATCAATAAATATCTCAAGATAATCGTATAAACTGTCAAATCGATGATTTTTGGCTTTCTTGCAAATATTATTATAAATCAGTGTTATGACAGCTAAGATATAAACTGAAGAACTGCATAAGGAAAATCTGCAGGTATCCCGTGTAAAATGAAAGTGCTGAACAGCTTGATATTTCCAATAGCAATATATAGACCTCAAATGTTATATTCTTAAAAATGTTGTCAGAACAAAGATAGGGAGTTACCAAGTTTGGCATTACAGGTATACTTGGAATTAAGCGGAGAGAAGTAAGAGGAAATCAGTGCGATGGACCAGATTTGAACTGAGTGGAACTTGGTAAAAACATTCGATAAGAAAAGTTTAAATAATTTCCGAAGTCCATATGGATAGATAGTTTATAAGGCTAAGAGGATAACCTAAAATAGATAGTGCTACAGGATATTAGGATGGAAGAACGAGCAATTTAAAAGAGAAGCAGAAGATAGACATGAATGGAGAACTGTCGGATGAACACATACTGTAAGGGTTGGCAGCGTTACATGATGAATGATAATGACGATGATGATGATGATGATGATGATGATGATAAGGAGGAGGAGGAGGAGAAGAAGAAGAAGAAGAAGAAGAAGAGGGCACTACTACGGCTGCTGCTGATATATTTGTGTGTAGTTGTGAGTGTATCCGCATATATATATATATATATATATATATATAGATGATGCCATTTAGTATGACGTGTGTGTTAATCCACAAATAAGCAATATATTTATCCACTAAATATAGTGTTGAGCACTCATTTCCACTGTTCTCATTCTCTCTACCATTGTACTATTGTGTGTTTGTGTGTGTGTGGTACCATTCTATATTCTATAAGAAATACACATACACATGCACACACACACACACACACACATAGTGTATATACATATATGTGTGTGTATGCATAAACACAACATACTCGGGCGCATATCCAAATATGTAAAAATAGAAATACGCATATGCATTGATGCGACCCCTCCTCCCCCTCGTATCCGCATATCCATGTAATAATAATGATCCACTCAAAGCATATACATCAATGAATCATTAAATAATAGATCGGTTACTCTCTATGGCGAATTGTGCTCAGTTTATTATAATGACATAAAGCAATACTTCCAAGGTGGTTTATAAACGCTAATAAGAGTAAAATGATACCAAGAGAGAAATAACATGCTAGTAAAATGAAAACAATTGCTATAAGCAATACAAATGCATGGAGGAATACAGTGAGATGGAAGTAAATATGTGTGTGTATGTGTGTGTGTGTGTGCGTGCGTGTGTGTGTGTGTCTGTGTGTGTGTATGTGTGTGTGTGTGTGTGTGTGTGTGTGCACGCGCGTGCGTAAAGAGGGACTCAATGAGACATATGCGAGCATGTAATGGTTGGGCTTGACTGTGAAAACAAACATGCCAATAATGTAATATGTAAGAGACTTTAAGGAAAGAGTACAGCGTAGACTGGCGAGAGCTGTAAAGCAGTGCCGTTAGAAAACGTTTCATGATTTAATATTCATGTATAATCGTCATAAACAATCTACCGAATTCAAAGCGTTGCGATTTCAACCGAGAATTTGCTTCCATACTTGCGTCGAAATATGTGTCTACCGTTTTAATCAATAGCACGTTATTGTCGAACACGATAACCTTACAAATTGTAACTAAATTTCTTTGTTTGATGGGGTGATTGATTGGCCACATTTACGGGGAAAAAACATTTATTTTTATTAT
This sequence comes from Octopus bimaculoides, assembly GCF_001194135.2. Classification (NCBI taxonomy): domain Eukaryota; kingdom Metazoa; phylum Mollusca; class Cephalopoda; order Octopoda; family Octopodidae; genus Octopus; species Octopus bimaculoides. The sequence goes on from NC_068993.1 coordinate 26,617,486, forward strand.
GAAATGAGTTAAACTACTTAATCAACGTGCTGGAATTATTCCAGAGAAGACACACACACACACACACACACACACACACACACACACACACACACATATAAAGAACCACACACGGTACATATCAATATATCACCAAATGACATCTGTAGTCCTACGTTTGTTCACTTCGGGGAAATGTGTTCAAATAATTATATTGAGATAAGACCATGCTTCCAAGTTGATTTATAAACGAAAGAAAACAAAATAACATCATAGTAGGATTTTTTTTTGTTTTTTTGTTTTTTTGATTTTTGACATGATGGAGTGAAGTAAAGTCTCCCTAATACTTACAAAGTCTGCTTTAAAAAAGTTGGTTACCTACGTGAGGGGTGATTGGCAAAATTCAGATTGTGAAATTTCAAAAGGAAACACTTAGGTTCTTGGGTGATAAGAGTATTTATTTTTCTTCTATATCTAGTTTAGTGGCAGTTAGTCTTCCAGAACATCATTCAAGGTAGCACGGAAAGCTTTTTTAATTTTTTTATGTATTAGAAATTGAGTTTGAGAGCAATCACTGTGTGTTTATATGTCAATACGCGCATTATCACTTATTAAAACTATCAAATTACAGAATTCATTTTGGAGAGTAATATAATGGTATTCAAAACTTTTATGATCTTAATCATTATGGTGGGTATTTTATTGTCTTCAGTCCGTGTATGTTATAAAATTAGTATTTTGATGCGTCTTTTTCACTGAAGTAATTTCTTCATTTTCATCTATTCAGTTTTCTATAGGAAGCTTTCAGTTTTGTATAGAAAGCACTTAGAAGTTGTGCTTTTCTCACCCGCTTATTTCCTATTATTCTACACACCGTGTCCTTTATTTTCCTCACCATTTTTTAAACTATCTAATTTTGAATATATATTTGCCTTTAAGGTGGCGAGCTGGCAGAAACTTTTGAACGCCGGGCGAAATGCTTCGCGGTTATTTCCTCTCCCGCGACGTTTGTCGACTTTGCCTTTCATCCTTTCGGAGTCGATTAAATAAGTACCAGTTATGCATTGGGGTCGATGTAATCGACTTAATCCCTTTGTCTGTCCTTGTTTGTTACCTCTACGTTTAGCTCCCTGTGGGCAATAAAGAAATAAATATATTTTTTCCTAGTGTAGTTTTATACTTTGATAAACCCCTGATTATTTACATGAGCTAATTCTTTCACGAGCTAATCCTTTCCCTCCTCCACCTCCCCCACCTCCTCCTCCTAAAGCCTTTATAAATTGCTAACATTTTTCTTCATTGCTGAAACTTCGAAGTCACAGTCAGCGTTTTTTAAAAAGCAAATAAATATTTGGCTCGATTACATTATCTATCTATGTATCTATCTATCTAGCTAGCTATAAGAAGGCAGCAGGATTTGGATAAATACTGTTTACTGAGCACTTTCATTCTCCTCAGGGGTTCAACATGAATTGTAAGCTTTCAATTTCTGATGAATCCCTGAAGGGAATAAAAATATTCAATAAATAGAATTTATCCAAATCCTGACTACCTTCTTTATTTGTATATAAAAGCTGTAAGCCACTACAAATAATCTACGCGCGCGCGCGCGCGCACACACACGTGCATGTATGTATATTTCCAATATGTGACCGCGTGTGCATCGTTGGCGATTTTCTTTCTCTGTCTTCCCTTCTTTGGACTTTTCCTATATTTCTGATGAAGAGCTTCGCTCGAAACGTGTAATCTTCTTTCTTTTCTTTCTTTTCCTGAGCGTCCAATAACACTGTACTTATTCTACGTCCTCGTGTTGTTGTTTTTTCGTGTTTTTTCTTGCTTGTTCATGTTTGAATTGACTATATATATATATATATATATACGAGATCTGATCAAAAAGTATCAGGAACTGTTGCTGTGGTAACGGAGCTAAAGTACTAAAGTAGTCAGAATGAAGCCGCTTGGCACAGATCACCCTTGAACCCTGTCGCGTATGCACACCAAGTTGTAACGTTCTTGCTCACTTTCGTTGTTTCTAGCGATACGTAAAAGGTGCGTAGGGTGTGGTTGTCTCACCAAACCACAGGGGTTCCATTAGTGACCACTGCAGAGAAGATGTCTGTGTACGCGTATGTATGTGTTGCGTGTGTGTGAGTGTGTGTGTATGTGTGTGCGTATGCGTATATGTGTGTTATTTTTTACTACCCACAAGGGGCTACACACAGAGGGGACAAACAAGGACAGACAAACGGATTAAGTCGATTATATCGACCCCAGTGCGTAACTGGTACTTATTTAATCGACCCCGAAAGGATGAAAGGCAAAATCGACTTCGGCGGAATTTGAACTCAGAACGTAGCGGCAGACGAAATACCGCTAAGCATTTCGCCCGGTGTGCTAACGTTTCTGCCAGCTCGCCGCCTTTGCGTATATGTGTGTGTGTTTGTGCGTACGTGTTGGTGTTGTGCGTGTGCGCGCGAATGCGTGCGTGGAAAGAGACAAGGCTTATTACGGCTAAGAATCTTTCCAAAAACCAAATCCCATTTGAAAGAAACATGATTTCTAGATCTCGAGGAAATCCAAGAAAATGCAACGAGGCAGCTGCTTGCTCTTCGTAAAAGGACTTCCAGAAATGCTTCTATCAATGGAAGCGACGCTAGATAAAGTGTGTGACTTCAGAAGAGGACTACTTCGAAGGAGATTAAATGCTGAATTGGTATACGTTGTAGTTTTCTTTTTGTAGCACCACTCCCGATACTTTTTTCATTAGACCACGTGTGTGTGTGTGTGTGTGTGTGTGTGTGTGTGTGTGTGTGTGTGTGTGTGTGTG
>NC_068993.1:26620600-26622175 GCF_001194135.2 Octopus bimaculoides
ATGTATTTAGTAATAAATCAAAGACATATATACATATATATATATATATATATATGCATGTATGTGTAATTTTCCAATGTGTACAAATAACACGAAAAAAATAAATAAATAGTTACCAGGGTAGCAAAAATTCACATAAATACCAGCCGACTTATAAAGGTGGAAATTCCAGGGTTACTCTTTACTCTTTACTTGTTTCAGTCATTTGACTGCGGCCATGCTGGAGCACCGCCTTTAGTCGAGCATATCGACCCCAGGACTTATTCTTTGTAAGCCTAGTACTTATACTATCGATCTCTTTTGCCGAACCGCTAAGTTACGGGGACGTAAACAAACCACCAACGGTTGTCAAGCAATGTTGGGGGGACAAACAAACACACACAAACACACACACATATATACATATATACGACAGGCTTCTTTCAGTTTCCGTCTACCAAATCCACTCACAAGGCTTTGGTCGGCCCGAGGCTATAGTAGAAGACACTTGCTCAAGGTGCCACGCAGTGGGAATGAACCCGAAACCATGTGGTTGGTAAATAAGCTACTTACCACACAGCCACTCCTGCGCCTAAGTGAAATGTTTTTGTATAACGTAGATAAATTAAGAAATGGAGTCAAATGCAGATGTTAGTCAAATCTTTATACTTCCGACATATGTTTCGAAGAAAACATTGATATTATTCCGTTGGGAATAAAATGATGTAAAACAATGCAATCATCTCGTCGGGGAAAAAAGAGAAACAAAACACATCAATAAGCCATTTTAACCGAATGTGATTACCACGTATATGATGAAGGGCAAGTTATTTTTTAAAAAAACGGTAATAGATTTAACTTGGAGGCAATTTCAAGAAAGAGAAGGAGGAGAAAGAAATTGACAGAAAGTTAAGTGGGGAAATATAGTGTGAGAGATGAATGGGGATAAAGCTTAAAAGCGTGGAAATAGATATATGTAGTGAAAATGAAACGTAAGAAGACAGTTAAAGGTTGAATTTAAAGACATCAGAACCGAAAGTAATTTTACATTAATAAACAGAGTTTCTAGTCTTAGAATTCCTGCTAAGGAACGAATACGATTCGAATTTATATCAGAAATATTAATATTGTTGTTATTATTGTTCAAAGAATGGTTAGCGTTAATAATATCAATGTTATTATTTTCATTAAGTAGATTTGTATTTAACAACTTATTCTTATGCGAAGAGATTATTTGTAATGGAATGGTATCTTGAATTTTCTGGGAAATTCTTATCTATAGCTTCACGAAACTGGTAAGGGAGTTTGGATTTGATCTGCTTACCATATGGAATTATCAACCAAACACTTTTACTTGGACACACCTTGTTATTAGGGTAATTAGCTTTAAAGGTCCTAGATTTATTTTTATTACGTATAAAGCGACGTAAAGAACGGTTATCTCCCTTACGCTGCAAAATTACATTTTTCGATTTAGTGTTGTTATTCGAACTAAAATTTATATTGTTATTACCGTTATGACCTTTTTTTTTCATGGTGTGTTTACGTCCCCGTAACGGAGCGGTTCGGCATAAGAGACCGATAGAATAAGTACTA
>NC_068993.1:26622185-26624859 GCF_001194135.2 Octopus bimaculoides
TTCGGCATAAGAGACCGATAGAATAAGTACTAGGCTTACAAAGAATAAGTCCTGGGGTCGATTTGCTCGACTAAAGGCGGTGCTCCAGCATGGCCGCAGTCAAAATGTGTGTGTGTGTGTGTGTGTGTGTGTGTGTGTGTGTGTGTGTGTGTTTCAGTCATTCGAATGCAACAATGCTAGCACACCTACTAGATAATAGTGTGCAAAATGTTGGGTTAATTGAAACCCTTAGAAAAAGTCGAGTATGTAGGTTTGAGTCCCATCGGCAGCCTTCGACAACAATCCTACATGGTAGAGAGACATCGGCGCTGAATGCAGAGGATATGTAAAAGCTAGAGAGGAATGAGACTTGTATGTTCCACTGGATATGTAATGTAAGTGTACATGTGTGACAGAGCGCTAGTGTATTGAGACAGAAGGTAGGCATAAGAGGAATTAGATGCAGTGCGCAAAGAGAGGAGACTGTGCTGGTTTGGTCAAGTGATGTGGATGGATGCTGACTGCATTAGGAAGAGCATCCAGCCGTAGAAACCATACTAAATCAGACTGGAGACGGGTGCAGCTCTCCAGATTGCCAGCTCTGATCAAACTGTCCAACCCATATTAGCATGAACAACGGACATTAAAAGATGATGATGATGATGAGGAGGAGGAGGAGGATGATATATACACGCGCGCACACGAGGGAAGGTCAAAGCTTTTCCGCGCTTTCGCCAAAATTTTCTTTAGGTTGGTCATACTCCGCCTTCAGCGCACGCGTGCTAAAAGGTGGACTTTTGTGGTTACGTACCTGAGGTTTGACCGTGATCGCTCCAGTTTTCTTCCTTTAGAGCAGTGTACTCCAAAGGAGAACAATGATCAGTGTTCCAATTACTTTGATCTGAAGGTGTGTCTGAAGCTGAAATTCATCGCAAGCTGCTCTACGGCCTCCAAGTGTGTATGAGTGAATCGAGAAGTTTAAGAATGACCGACAAACGTGAAGCACGAAGAGGGAGCAGGACGCCCGTCAACCTCCACCACTGACGTGAAGATTCAACAAATTCGAAAGATGGTTTTGGCGAACCGATAAGTGACCCTCAATGAAGTAGCATGTTCTCTGCAAATAGTCATGGTTCTGCATATGAAATCATCAATGACAAACTTCGCTTTCTTAATGTCTATGCGAGATGGGTTCCCAAAGAGCTTACCGAAGCGCATAAGCGCCAATCAGAAAACAGCACGTTCGCTGCCTCTTCCGTCATCAGGAGGCGGGGCGCATCGGCATATCAAGACATTAAACTAACTACAGTAAACAGTGAAAAGCATGAAAACATACACGAACAAATTAAATATTTAAAAGCTTCGAACAAATCAACAGGAGTTGCTAGAAATAACAGTCAAAACATAACAATATACACGAGCAATGTAACAGTAAAAACAGTGAAAAACATTTGCGAGCAAATCAAATGTTTAGAAGCTTCGAGCAAACCAACAGGAGTTGCAAGAAATAACAGTCAAAACATTGCTTAAAAAATGTTTATTAGTTTAAAAAATTCAAGAACGCAAGTTTGCAATACACTCTAGAATTTTATAAAATAATCTTTCTCGTATCTCCTTCTCCAGATAAATCCACAAAGATAAGAATCAACCATGGAACGGTGTGTCCCACACTGGCGTTTGTTTCCACGCTTTAAAGATGCCCAGGTACTCTCAATATGTTGATTACACTCATCTTTGGTTACTATGGAAATAGAGTTATTCGCAATCAGCTCTGCATTATTGGTGCTTCTTTGCTTTGGTTACTATGGAAACAGAGTTCTTCACCACGGTAATGTGTAAAACACTCGCTTCTGATTGGCTAAAATACCCAAATTTTGCCAAATTTGAAAGGCTAATAATTTTTTAATTATCGATTTATAGGAAAAATGAATTTCATTTTCATAATTAGTATAGAAAACTTAATCCATAAACCAAATTTGAAAATAATTGGAACAAAATTGTAAACAGTGACGAAAGCCACAAAGATCCAACCCTTAGTTTCGCCAATATTTCAATTTTCAATGTTTACATTTGTTATTAAAAAGCCTTTTAGAAGGTTTATCAACAAAGTATATCATGTAGTGAGACACTTTTAAAATTTAGTCAATATCAACGTGTGTATGTGTGTGTGTGTGTGTGTGTGTGTGTGATGCAACCATATTCACACACACACACACACACACACACACACACACACTCATAGACACGTACTCACCAATACATACGTACACACACAGCAATACCAAACCACTCACACACTTGTCACCTCGCCTCTCACCACCAAATCTTACTGTTGCTAACCTGTCAGACCACTCCCTTACACATACATTATTCACTTAAATACAATGACACACACACTCGGGTACATACACACAGGCCATTTTCGCACTCTCCTGCCGTTAAAAACTATTTTCTCTCTACTTCCAGTCACTTAAGTCATGTGACCACACACGTGCTTTTGGACTATTTTCCCCCTGCTTCTGGACCTTTCCCCTCTCCTCTTTCTGATGAAGAGCCATGCTTGAAATGTGCGACCCCCACCTCTTTTTACCAGCTTAAACTGAACGTCAACTGTGTACGTACTTTTGCTGTTTTGTTTTTATTTTTATTTTCGATTTGCCTATACACACACGCGCGCGCTCACACACACACACAC
>NC_068993.1:26624908-26633957 GCF_001194135.2 Octopus bimaculoides
AAATATCTAAAAAAAACACGGTGATGGAAGTAAACAAAAACAGAACAAACAAACGGCACACGCTCGGGAAAATTGGAAGATGTTTTTACATACGCTCTTCTACGGAAAGGATAGATGAGGAGAGAAAAATAGAAAAAAAAAAATTCAAACGTGTCTCAGTTAGACGGTCTCTGCACACAAACAAATTTTTAATGTCCTGTCGAGCTATAGTACTCTTTCGCTATCCAGAAAGTAAATTATGTAAGTCATTAAGTTATGTAGCTACTACTTTTTTTCCCTCCACATTCGTAGAGTTCTATGCGTCAACAATAGAAAACAATAGAAAACAAAGTGTGTGTGTGTGTGTGTGGTGGGGGGGATGCTTATAACTAGAAAGTTATTGTAGCAGATACGATTTCAGAACCGACATTTCTAATATAGTACTCTGTACATTGTCTATGTCCCCATTTCATGTGATTGCTTTCAGGTTTAGGAGCAGCAACTAGCGGAGCAGAAAGAGCAGGTCACTCTATTGAGGAGCGACAAGTATTGGCATAGAAAGAGCTGTATTTGGAGGATCTGTAATCGTTGAACAGAATCTGGGTGGGCTCGACAAAAGACAGTTTATAAAAGGGACAGTGTCCATTTGTATCGTAGCAGTAGAATCTTTTAATAGAACGCTTGAGAGTAAGTGGTGAAGATAGGAGGAGAAAGTTGGAAGAAAGATGTAGATGATAGAGACAGCGATAAAAAGAAAAAGAGAGTTTGTAAGGGAGGAAGAAAATTGGTTGAAGACGGGGAGGGAAGAGAAAGATGTGGTGCGTCGAGAGAAAAAGAAAATACTGTCAAAGATATTTTGTTGCAAAAGATTCAGAAAAAGATGCTGGAGATAAAAATGACATAGGAAGAGGAATTGGGGGAGAAAGAATAGAGATGAGGAAGAAACAGAAGGGAGGGAGAGAAAGAAAAAGAGGACATTGATTATGTTGATTATGTTTTCAATGACATCACTGACCATACACCAAAATCCTTTTTCCATTTTAAAAAATTGTGGAAATTTGATACGTCATGAATTTAAATATTGTAAAACGTTATTTTATATAGTATTTGATGACACAAAATTAACAAATCGTTGTTATGCTATTTTAAAAGAGTGCGTGTAACATGTGTGTGTTTGCGTATTTGTCTGTATGGCCGTGTGGTAAGCACAAGCATGGTTGTATGGTTAAGAAACTCGCTTTGCATCTACGTGGTTTTAGGTTAGTGTCTTCTATTATTGCTCCAGGCTGAGTAATGCCTTATGAGTGAATTTGGTAGATGAAAGGTGTTTGGAAGCTCATTGTGTGTGTGTGTGTGTGTATGTGTGTGTGTGTGTGTGTGTGTTTGTGTGTGTGTGTTTGTGTGTGTGTGCGCGCGTGCGTGCGCGTGTGTGTCAAAACCACTAGCCAATGGACAGCATCATATACTGCATATCCTGCTAAATACTGCATTTAATTATTCAGCGAACACGGACTATATATTTATTAGTGCAATGATAAGTTGCTCTATGTGAGGGATATGCCAACATTGTCGGGGTAAAAGAGGAAAAAGTTGAAACAAGATTGATGCGTTATTCTATTGGAAAAGGTACCATACCTCTATTGGTTAAACCTCTAAAGCTACTGGAAATGTGATTGTTAGCTTTCACAATACAGTCGAAACGTTAGTTAATGATGACCACGAAGTGAGCTTCAAGTCAACATTCAAAGTACAAGAAATGTATCCTCATTCCAACCCCAAGTAACTGATACCATACTACGGTTCCATATCGCAACCGATTATATAAAAAGGATCTAAATATGCACTTGGAATTGTCATTGCTAAACACTTCATATTAGCCACTGAAGTAGGCAATAGACTATAAAGACTGAATCCGCCAATATGGCTGCCTTAACCATGTATGACCAGAAATATAGAAAAAGATATGTTGTTTTAAAACTTCTAGACAACAATGTCAAGAAAACAACTGAGAGGCAGAAACTATGACGTTCTTTAGTCTATGTTTATCTTTGTGGATGTAAAATAAAGAAACTGCTTTGAAATGTCATAAATCCAAGGAATCAAAACTGTGCCGTGCATGGAATTTTATACATACAATTTCATAGTTCGTGATAATTTCTTTGACTGCATGCAATGACGTCAAACTTTATTTTACCATTATCATTTTGACAGGCTTGTCAAGATGGGGACAGAAAGGTTGTTATACATAAGGATACACTGCAAGGAATTGCGTGTGAAGTCATGCAATTTATCTAAGACATAGCATCAACCATGATTGGAGACAGAGTGACTGGTCAGGTGTGCATTGTTCCAACAAGTTTCACAGGAGTTCAACATACATGTCTGAATGCACTCAAGACATCGAGCTTTATTCAAGAATTTATAGCAGACCAGATCTCTTCATCACTTTAACCGGTAATGCTGCTCGGAAAGAAATAAGTGAGAAACTTTTCCCATGGTAGTATATCAGGAAAAGATAGAAACCAAAACGATGTCCCTTGTTACAAGAACGGTAGAAAGGAGACCTTCCTCACGCGCACATTCTCATTTAGCTAGAAACAAAAACTCAAGTCAAATATACTTAATTATATCAGCAGAGCTTCCAAATCCTATAAGTACCCAGAGGCTTCTTGTACCATCAAATAAACAATGGTTGATGGCCCGTATGGGCTCTTCATCTCAGCAGCTTCTTGCATGGAAAAAAAGATTTTCATCAAAACTAATTGTAGAATTCTGTCACTCAGTCAAATCAATGAAATGCGTGTAAAAATACGGTCGCAAGAGGCCTGATGCTGTTGCGATGAAGTGACGCGATTTCTGTTGGGAAGATGCATCAGCAGCAATGATACCTTCTATCAAATTTATTAATTTCTAATTTGTGAATGACACCTGCCATGTAAAATGGACAAACAGGGAATACCATGTTTTCATCATGAATTTTCTCTGATGAGGGCAGACTAAACATCTCTATTCTGGAGTTTAAAAAAGTCCCCGAGTTAAGTGCGTTTTTTCAGGATCCTTGCTTTTTCGGCCAAACAAAGCTTACATCTATTGCTCCCGCTGAGGTACGGCCCTGGTTATAATACTCACTGATATTTTTTATCGCAAGGTATAGAAATGTGATTACGAATTATAAGCAGCGCTAGTGTGTTTTAATATCCAGTACTAAGAGGGAATCTTTCCCAGAGTGGTGTGTCGCAGCAAACTGGTGATCGAGCATAACACATATATTGAGTATGTCCGGTCGATAACACCTTATAACACTAGCGCTGTTTTTAATTCATAATTGAATCTAATCTTCCGTAAAGATTGTCTTGGCATACCAGCAAATATTTATTACACTATCTGTAAATAGGGCTAAGAGAGAGTCATTCCCAGAGCGCTGAACCTGCGAACAAGCAAAACACATACATTGAGTATGTGCGGTCGATAATATGTACATATATATATATATATATAAAGGGATTTAAGTTAACATCTGCAAATGTAGTGCAAGATTCGTCATTTACACAATACTCGTAATATTTTAATCAATGTTATCTATTTTAATTCTATTGTAAGTAACAGAACAACGTTCTAACACTATAACTTCTCTTAAAACATGGCAGAAGGCTTAAATAGTGACAGATGTAGCCTATATAATTTGGAAAATATCTTAACGAATTGTTATTTGATATTGAATGATAAAATGTTAACTTAATTGTTACTGTTTTCATAAATATTTTCATGTATTTTTAGCCCGTTATAAATTCTATCGTCTGAGCATCAAAAAACATTCATACAATACACATAAGCTCACAAATATGTGTCTGCAGTCTTATAAAGAGAGTGGTGTTTTGACTTGATGGTTATATAGTTACTGTTTCTAGTATGTTGAAAGACATCGGACTTAGCTTCTTTACACTATGGCTGATATTAATGGTAGCATTTGTCGTAACGCTCTGAGTTCAAATTCCGCCAAGTCCGACATTTGGCTTTCATCTTTTCGGGGTCGATAAAATAAGTACCAGTTGAGCACTGGCGTCGATGTAAACTACTTAGCCCCTTCCCCGAAATTACTTTGTGCCATAATTTGAAACCAATATTAATGGTAGCAAAGAATAAAAAGTTTAGAATGGTACAACAATGCACTATAGAACAAAAAATGGACTATATACCTGTTGTAATTTGGTTATCTATAGTCCGATGATATTTCGGAATTACAATTCCTTCTTCAGATCTTCTTCGCTGGAGTCCCTTTCGGGGTCAATAAAATAAGTACCAGATGAGTACTGGGATCGACGTAGTCAACTATCCTCACTCCCCAAAATTCCAGGCCTTGTGTTTATAGCGAAAAGGAATATTCATGGAAGCAATGACAAATTACATTATGGTATTGGTTAATTATATTTTGATTATTATGATAATATATGGTTCCAGCCCTTTACTCTCTGAGTTCAAATCCCGCTGAGGTCAAACAACTTTGCCTTTCACCCCTTCAAAGTTGATAAAATAAAATGCGGATCTTGTTAAACTTCTTCCACCACTCGAAGTTTTTAAAATTTTCACCGGATTATTTTTAAAAAAAAAAAAAAAAGATGTATTGCTGATGTAATTTTCCATATTGGAAGAGAGACCACGTAAAATTTTCGACTTTGTTGTGTATGCTAATATCTTTGACACCATCAGCAATAAAGATTGTAACTTTCTTATTAATCCCTAGAAAAAAAATGAACGCGATTTTCATCACCATGCAAAACTACATCGAAACAACGTTTTTTTCTCTTTTTTTTTCTGAATATATTATCATCTATCTTTTATCTTTTAGTTGTTTCAGTCATTAGACTGCGGCAATGCTGGGGCACCGCCTTGAAGAATTTTTTGTTGAATGTATTGACCCTAGTACTTAATTTTAAAGTTTGGTACTTATTCTGTCGGTCTTTTTTGCCGAACCGCTAAGTTACGGGGACGTAAACACACCAGCATCGGTTGTCAAGTAGTGGTGAGGGACAAACACACATACACACGACGGGCTTCTTTCAGTTTCCGTCCATCAAAATTCACTCACAAGGCTTTTGGTCAACCCGGATCTATAGTAGAAGACACTTGCCCAATGTGCCACGCAGAGAGACTGAACCCGAAACCATGTGGTTGGAAAGTAAGCCTCTTGGAGTCGAGAAGCATTCTCCTCCTTTCAAAACAGCTGGCATTATGCCTAAATTTGAAATAATAAAGAAGAGCGGACTGGCAGAATAGTTCGAGCGTCAGACAAAATACTTCGCGGTATTTCGCTAAACTCTTTACCTTCTAAGTTAAAATCCTGTCTAAGTCAAAACTTAGCTATTCATAAAATAAATAAAGTGCCAGTTAAGTACTGGCGTTGATGAAATTAATTGACACCCTCTCCTGAAATATTTGTTTCAAATTTTGGCACAAAATTCCAGTGTTCGACTGGTCTTATTTTGTCGACCCCAGCGGTATTTGGACTCAGACCGTGAAGATGGATGAAATGCCGCTAAGCATTTCGCCCTGTGTGCTAACGATTCTGCCAGCTCGCCGCCTTCACCTCTCCTGAAATACCAATGGCCTTGTGCCCAACATAAAAACCATTATGTTAAAGCTGGATAGTTTCTGTTCACTTCTTACTACAACCCCAACATTTATCGTTTTGTGAACTTCAATGAACGATATATTGATTTGTTGCTATCACACTAGCTCTCTCTCTCTCTCTCTCTCTCTCTCCTTCCCTCTCTCTCTCTCCTTCCCTTTTCCCCCTCTCTTTCTCTGTCTCTCTCAATCCCACCCTTCTCTGTCAACCCACACATTTTCGTTACAATAAATTTTGAAGCCGTAATGGGAAAGTCTAAAGTCAATGGAGATGTTTGTTTAATGTAGTTACGATTAAGAAAGTAACCTTTGAGCAGAGATTCACTTATTGTTGCGTTGTGACAGTATTTCGCAGCTTAAAAGAGATGGATATGTGGGTGCGTGCATCCCCATCCTCACAAATAAGTATAGATACACATACGAAAATGTACAGAGACACGTAAGTGCATGCATAATATATATATATGTATATATGTATATATATATATATGCATATATACATATATTATCTTTTATTTTTTACTTGTTTCAGTCATGCGACTGCGTCTATGCTAGAGCACCGCTTTGAGAAATTTTTAATCGAATGAATCGACCCAGTATTTTTCTTTTAAGTCCGGTCTTAATCTACCGGTCTCTTTTGCCGAACCGCAACGTTACGGGTTATCAAGCGGTGGCGGTGGGGAGGGGAGACAAAAACAGACGCAAAGACACACCCTCATATATCTATACATGCAACAGGCTTCTTTCAGTTTCCATCTACCAAATCCACTCACAAAGCTTAGGTCGGCCCGAGGCGATAGTACAAGAGACTTGCCGCAGATTCCACACAGTGGGATTGAACCCGGAGCCATGTGGTTGAGAAGCGAACTTCTTACTACACAGTCACGCCTGCGCCTATAAAAAATTATATAGATGTATATATACATGTGTGTGTGTGTGTGTGTGTGTGTGTAAATGGTAAGGGATTACTCCAAACGTTTACCGGTTTGCTTTCGGTTAGGTATTCAAAATAGGTTATATATATACGAGGTGTAGTCAAAAAGTATCCGACCTTGATTTTTTTGCACTGCCCTGAAGGATTTAGTCGAACAAATCAACTTCAGTACTAACTGTTTAGACCTGGAACTTGTTCTATTGATGCCTTTTGTAGAACCTCTAAACTAAACACAAACACCAATTGTCAAGTAGTGGTGGGTAACAACAAAAAGACACATATACATATGTACTTATGCACGCGCCATGATTGGCGGAATAAGAATACAAGAGTTAAGGAATGGAGAATATATATATATATACATACGTCAAAAGCTTGCTTATTTTTATGTTTTTTTAAAAATTTATTATTAGTGTTGCTTAATATGTTTTGCTAAAACTGCTGCTTCTTTTCGGATATCATCAGAAAAAGGTAATTAAAATTCATTAAAATGACAGATATATCGATCTTTCAAAGAGGTCAAATTGTTGGTGCTCGTATGGCAGATGCTAGCGTAACGAAAAGAGCTGAAATGTTTGGTGTATCAAGAAGTACTGTCTCGAAAGTAATGACTACCTTGGAGAAAGAGGGAAAGACATCCTCGTCGAAACAAAACTTCGGAAGGAAAACAAAACTTTAAGATAGAGACCGTCGGACTCTTAAGCGAATTGTTAGAAAGGATCACAAAAGTACTGCTCCCAGAATTACTGCAGACCTTAATGACCATCTCAAGAATCCCACTTTCCACAAAGATTATTCGCCAGGAGCTGCACAAAGCTGGATTTCACGGGAGGGCTGCAATCAGAAAACCACTACTTTCAAAAATAAATATTGCGAAGCGTTTAGAGGGGAGTAAAAACCTACTGAATTGGTCCCTAGAGCTGTGGAAGAATATTATTTTCTCGGACGAGCCATCCTTTACCTTATTTCCGACTACTGGCCGAGTATACGAGTGGAGATGGCCAAAAGAAGCATTTGATCCAAACTGACTTCTTCCAACTGTTAGACATGAAGGAGGATCTGTGATGATCTGGGGAGCTATATCTTGGAAATCCGCCGGCCCAATGGTTTCCCTTCATGGCGGAATTAATAGTCAAGACTATTTAAGCATTTTATCTGATCAAATCCATCCTATGGTTGCGGAACTGTTTCCGGAGGGAAACGCAATCTTTGAGGATGATAATGCACCAATTCACACAGCTAATGTTGTTACTGAATGGCACGAGGAACATTCTTATCTGGCCACTACAGTCCCTAGATCTCAATATTATTGAACATTTATGGTGCATTTTAGGAAAACAAGGAGTTGAAATGCTCCACCATCATCACTACAAGAACTGGAGACTGTTTTAGCTAAAGAATGGACAAAAATTCGTTTGGAAACAATTCAAACTTTGTACGAGTTCATACCTCGTAGAATTCAAGCTGTAATTACTGCCAAAGGTGGTACTACCCCATATTAAAATAAATTTGTTTGAAATTTTAAGGTGTTTCCATTATTTTGTCTAACCCTTGTGTATATATATATCAGTAATATATTGAAATATTTCGTGACCTCTCAAATGAAATTTTCTTTCCTGCTTTGATTTTCCTAATATCCTTCTTTCCGATGAATTGTTCTAATCACTTTTCACTGATTTATTTCCTATGATTTTTCTTTTCCTTTCTACTGCGATCTTTGACTTCTGACTTTGTATTCTGAAGCATTTTTTAAATTCGTTTCTGTGACTTTATTTCCGTTCACCTATATACACCCCAAGAATATAAATATATACGCCTACTTTGTAAATAGAGACATCAAAAAACAAAAAAAGAAGAAAGAACACGGAAACAACCAGGAAAATGCCTGTTTTCAATCGTACAAAAATATCGCAGACGTGCGTGCGTATATATATATATATATGCATTGTACATATGGTCGTGTTGAGTTTGTGTATGTGTGTGCGTAAGCATTTTTGGTTAATGTTTGCTTCGCTCTGACATGAACAGTGTAATTCCTAATTGAGCTATCACTAAACATGAGTGTAGGACAAACATAATATTGAAAACCTCATTAAATGTTGACGTTCATTTAAAAATTCATTTTACTACAACCTGATTTCTTTCTTTTTTTTTAGGGTCTTCTTAGGAGAGTCGTTACAACATTTAAGTGTAAATTCCAGTGAGCCGTTCATCTCTCCGAGGGCGATAAAATAAAGTACCAGTTAATTACTGGAGTAGGAATCATCGACAAAAACCGACCTTCAAATATCAGGTTCTCTGTCCATGTAACAAATAGTAATTATATATATATATTTTTTTTTAATGTGAATACTGTAGAGACAATGAAATTTCCAATGACCTCTATAAAGTTATCTACAAATGTATTCAGTTATAATGGGTGTGTGTCTAAATTTGTGCGCGCATATATATAAATATATGTGTGTGTGTGTATATATATATATATATATATATATATATATATATATAGAG
>NC_068993.1:26633967-26636427 GCF_001194135.2 Octopus bimaculoides
TATATATATATATATATATAGAGAGAGAGAGAGAGAGAGAGAGAGAGAGAGAGAAAGAGACAGACAGAGCCAGAGACAGACAGACAGACAAGCAGACAGAGCAAGTTTACTTTTCGTTAAGGTAGGATCAACAAAAAAGCATTTCATCCGGTGAGAGTTAAATAGGGTTTTATGTGCACAGTATATAGTTATGAGATACTAATATTTTCGTACCTTGGAGACGTGTTCTAGGCAGGTTTTAATAATACACCTAGGGTCTGCAAACATTGTCTAGGCTATAGGCACACCGTCTATAAATGTTACATATTACGACAATAGAGCAAGATTGTAACTTGCATTCTAACTTGTATAGATCATGTGCGCAGAGCCCAAGATTGCTTGGAAATACTGAGTGTGTCATTAAAACCTGCCTATATAGTATGTGTGTGTGTGTGGGGGGGGGTCTTATCAATAAGTTTCCGGACTGTTGCCATAGTAACGAAGCTAAAGCGCGCAGAGTGAAGCTGTTTGGCACAGCTTGACCTTGAACACTGTTGCGCATGCGCACTAAGTTTAACGCGCTGCCGCTCTTTACAGCAGGTGTGTAGCGTGTGATTGTCACATTTACCATGACAGAGAAAGCTGAACAGAATTTGCATCAAATTTTACCAAAAGCTTGACGATACCTGCGCAAAGTTTTCAAACAGTTTTCATCGTTCTCGACACAATCAAGGGGATCTTGTGCAACTGAAACTCGAGTGTCTTCTTGGTGAGCTGAAAGCAGTTTGGCACAAACTTGGCAGGCACGCGTCAGTGATAATGGACTGAAATGAACCGTAACTAATCTGCACATGCTCTGATAACTCACGGATGGTGATTCAATGATTTCCCATCACAGCTACTCGCACATCTGCGATGCTTTTCTCAGTTTTGCTGGTTGCTTGTCTCCCAGAACATTCGTCACTGTCGATATTTTTCAGCTCATACACTCCTCTCCATACCCTTTTTGCAACTTTGTGTAGGCCTCTGAGCAGGTATTGCCAAGCTTTTGGCAAAATTTGATGCAGATTCATGGTCAATGCGACGATCACGCACTAAACACGTTCCTTCCAAGCACTTCTGTAAACAACGGAAGTGAGCTAGAGCGTTAAAATCTAATGCACATGCACAGCAAAGTTCAGGGTCAACTTTTGCCAAACGGCTTCACGCTGCGTGCTTCAGCTTCATTACTATGGCAACAGTCCGGATACTTATTGATCAGGCCTCGTGTGTGTGTGTGTGTGTGTGTGTGTATATATATATATATATATATATATATATATATATCAAACATAAATTGAAAACAGAACACAAAGGATATCGCGGTACACGTGTTTCAAGCTTTATAAACAATCTGTTATTACATCAGCATAGGTATATTATTGATATAAAAGATGGTTTAAAGCTCTCTTCAGCCGCAAACATTGTTAGTTCAAAGATTACATCACAAAAGAAAAAGTACACGTGGTACTACCCATTATAATAGGTTTATCACATCCCTTTGAAAAGGTATATTTGTATAAAAGCTGTTGGATTTCAAAACTCTGCCCATACTATACCACTATTCAGCATAGAGTGAATGTTAAATAGATCGGATTGAGTTTATATTTAACTAGCGTGTATAAGATAGAAAGAAAAGATAAAAGGTAAAAAATAAAGTAAAAAATTTAATAAAAGTAATAGAAGTAAAAACAAGAGTAATAAAAGTAAAATTAAGGATAATAAAGTTAGATTCATATATAAATAAGATTTAGCAAAATTGGAATAAAGTAAGAAACGAAATAAAAACATAAAGTAGAATAAGAGATAAAGAGATAAAATACTATAGATCTGAGAACAGGATTATTGGCTTGGATGAGATTGTAGTGGTCATAAATAATTTCTTAGTTTGACCACTCGTTGAATTATAGATTAAGGTTGTAATTTGATATCAATGTTATGAATGGTCAGTTTACCCAAACACACCACTAAAAATTACTAGCTTTATAAACTTATCTATTACCTGGGTACATACATACACTTACTTAGAAATCATAGGATATGTATATGTGTGCATACATGCACGCACTCATACAGATACATACGCTAACATTGCTCGAGCGTATCCAAGTACGCCTCGTTATGCACAGCTCTAAATACATGAATATACACATACATCTCCACACATATCTACAGTTACACCCGAGTAACCATATACATACACTCACATATCCACATATCCTTAAGCACACGTACAGATATAGATATATATATATCTCCATGTATAGTATCCGCATACATGCATGCACGTCCATCCATGTATACACACATACAATACACTTTACAAGTGTATATCTTGTTCTTGAGTACGTAACAGTTATATTTAATATACTATTCTCAATAGATTGAGCTACATATATTTTTTTTTTTAATTAAATTTAAAAAAAAAAATTTTTTAATTTA
>NC_068993.1:26639183-26640164 GCF_001194135.2 Octopus bimaculoides
TATATATATGAAATTAGATAAATAATAGAACGGGAAATTATGCATTGAACGTCATACACACATATATGTATCTATATGAGTGTGCATATGAGTGTGTTTGTGTGTGCGTGCGTGCGTGCGTGCGTGTGCGTGTGTGTATGCACGCATGCGTGCATGCGATTTTGTGTTTCAGGTTTTACAACTTATGTTGGCTTGTTTACGCCCCAGTAACTTAATAGTTCAGAAAAAAAAGAGATCAATTAAATAAGTACAGGGGTTGATTAGTTTCACTAAACCCTTTAAGGTTGCAGTTCAATAACTGAAACAAAATAAAATAATAAAAGAATAAAGAATATATTTGGATGTATGTATGTATGTATGTATGTATGTATGTATGTATGTATGTATGTATGTATGTATGTATGCATGCATGTATGTATGTATGTATGTATGTATGTATGTATGTATGTATGAATAGAATCTAGTTTCTTTTTCATTCGCAAAATATGCATTTTTTTAAAAGGAAGTAAAAAATCTGAAAATCAGCTATAATCTTGTGTTCTTCGAGTCTCATTGCTTTGAAGGTATGATGTCGTGGAGGGGAAAAAATGGAGAAAAAAGGTACAACGGTTTAAAAATCGAAAAAACTGTATTTTTAGCCAATAGCGAGACAGAAATTTTCTGCGTTTAGCGGAGTGGTATCAACTTTAAGGCTGTACCCTGTGAAATTTATTGTTTAGTGTTTGACCTGTTGAGTGTAAGTTCCTAAATAAACAGAAGTACCTAATAAAATCAACATGTATCATCTTACTGTTTCCCATGTCTCTTCATTGATTGTATTTTTTTTATTTATTTCATTGATTGTATTTTTTTATTTATTTCATTTGTTATATTAATATATTTGTCAGCATGTGTTTACTTTAAGCGTACTTCAGTATTATGTATACCTATCATGTATTTGTGTACATCATTAATATAAAAGTTCGTGTGTGTGTGTGTGTG
>NC_068993.1:26641090-26648380 GCF_001194135.2 Octopus bimaculoides
TTAGGGTTAGGGTTAGGGTTAGGGTTATGAGTGAGGTTATGGGAAAAATATGCACACACAGATACGCACAGCGTAATTTATTATATAAACAATATATGCGTATAAATTACGATTAAACCGGATGAAATATGTCACAGGGAATAACATCTTTATGACCGGCCAGCACTGACTGTATTCAGCTGATTGGTTGAAATTACAGAAATACGACAACTTTAACATGAAATAACTTGCGATGTACATTTTTTTGTTAAGAAGGCTAAGAGAAAAAGTTGTTTTGTATGACACATTCTACCAGTGTCCCAAGTTTGAAAGTGTTTCGTTAAGAAAACAAGTGTTGCCCGTCAAATCACAAAGATCCATTAAAATTTTTATGAATAGAACTAACCTAGAGAAATCATAAATCCAGCTGCCTGAGTCAATGAGTCCCAAAAGTGTATGAAATGAGAAATATGTAAAAATACTAACCCCCAGTAAAAGCACGTGTGAAAAATCAACATAGACAACAGCAGCATGGATAACAGTGAACCACAACTCAGCGTGCGGTTGTCATGGTAACAAGCTGCTAATGCTACGTTGTTTGTTGATTGGCTAAAATTGCTCAAATTTCTCAACTTTAATTCCAAATAACATCAGATTCTTCAATTTACGAGATAAAGTAATTGGTTGATCATAATAAAAATTCAGAGTTGCATCGATGCAGCAAACCTGAAAACAATCTGAGCAAAATCAAGTGGGGCTCATTTTACTAATGAGAAAGACTAGAATGTATGTATGTATGTATGTATGTATGTATGTATGTATGTATGTATGTATGTATGTATTGTATGTATGTAAGTACGTACGTACGTATGTATGTATGTATGTATGTATGTATGTATGTATGTATGTATGTATGTGTTTCTGTGTGTTTGTATATATATATATATATGTATGTATGTGAGCGTGTACGTATGTGTGCGTGGACGTGTGTGTGTGTATGCATGTTTATGTAAATAGCCTTCGCCGCACACGTGCTTGTTCGCTTGGCTGTTTTGAAGCTGCATGTCATCTTCACTAGAACGAGAGGTCAGTTTGCCATGGGGACTTGTCAAACTGGAACTTATGGTCGCCAAGTGTCTGGAAGGACACAAACCTCTGTAAAAGTCATTAGCTTACCTCCCACTAACAAGATCATATGATACTTTTGATTTCGTTTGAATATTTTTTTCTTTTTATTTCATTTTTTTTCCTTCTTAACTAGACATTAGCCACACACAAACGCATGTACACAAGCTGAATTCACTCTTTATCGCTTCACTACGAAAGTTGAGAATGTCTATGACGTTTTATTGGCTATTTATTTTCTGTTTTTCTTTTTCTTTTTTTTTTTTTACCAGTGCTATTATAATTATTATAATTATTGAGGGACGTGCTTCCTTCTAGTGTGTTTATCAAAAGGTGGTCGACAGGAGCAAGACTGGTGAGACTGAATGGATCTACTCTGAATATGCTTGTCTAAGCAAGAGGAAAGAAACTGGAAGAGGACACTTTCCCATGCCTTGGAGATGGCAGAGTAATCCGGAAATTTTGTGTGGGGTTTACCCCGAATTACCCTAAGTGGACTACCCCGCTACTGAGGATTCTATTTATTTATTTATTTATTATTTATTTCTTTACTTTCTATTATATATTCTCTGTTATACCCTTAAATGTGGTAGTGTCACCCCTTGTCTGACGGTTTCACACGAATATCTACAATGCTTTCAAGTGTTACCGTGTTCATGAAGTGTGTACAGCGTTGCTTCTTTGGAGTGTAGAATCGCGTCTGTAGCAAACAAAGAGAGCAAGTTGTATATCAAGTTAAAGATTTTCGTTCCAATCTTCGATAATTATATCACGGTAGTTTGCCTCGATCTGTTTGGCCATCTGAGCAGGGTATGTCTCAGATGATTGTTTTCATGCATCATGTTAGGTACAAGTTCGCACAACTGTCAGCATATTGCTCAGTGGATATAGTTAGTTGATTATTGGAATTTGCAAGGACTGCGTAAGACAGAAATGATATAGACAGTTACCTCATTGTACTAATTGCATAGTCTGCTCTTGACTATGCAGTTTGGTCGAGTAATGCGAGAGTGTAGATATTTTTTCTTTTTCTCTATTTTTAAATTTAATATATCTATGTAATTTTTTACGCTGAATCCCAATTTTCTATTCATTTATTCCAGAAAATTTTTTTAAAATTGTTACAGGTGTTCAAAGTTTGATAATTTTCAGAATTTTCAGCCAATCTAACAACAGCGTGTTCGCTGCCTCTTCTATCATCGGGGTGGGGGCATCGGTATGTCAAAACATTGCTAGAAATAACAATCAATGTATTAAAATATACACGAATGAAGTTAACATTAAAGCATTCGCGAGCAAGGATCTAGTTTTTTTTCCTTCGCAAAATATGCATTTTTTAAAAGGAAGTAAAATATCTGAAAATCGGCTATAATAATGTGGTCTTGCAGTCTCATTGCTATGAAGGTATATGATGTTGTGGAGAAAACAATTGGAGGAAAAAGTCACAGAGCTTTAAAGATCGGAAAAACTCTGTATTTGTAGCCAATAGTGGCACAGAAATTTTCTGCGCTTAGCGGAGCGATGTCAACTTTAAGGTTGTACCCTGTGAAATTTATAGTTTAGCGTCTGTGACATGACTTGTTCACTGCTGGTTTCTAATTAAACAGAAATACCTAACAAAATCAACATGTATCATGTTACTGCTTCTTTTGTCTCTTCATTGATTGTATGTTTTTATTATTCTTTTTTAATTTGCTATATTAATATATTTGTCTGCATGTGTTTACTTTATGCGTATTTCAGTATTATGTATTTGTGTACATCGTTAATATATAATTGCATGTGGATGTATGTAGTCATATATAATTTATATGCACATTTACGCATTCATGTATGTGTATGTGTGTGTGTGTGTGTGTGTGTGCGTACGTGTGTGCGTGTGTGTGAAGGGGTGGGGGTCTGTTTCCAAAACTCCAAAGCTGAGTAACGTTTTCATGCTTGGATTTGTAAACTATGATAAAAATAACACTGGTCAACAAAGAATTTATCCCAAAGAAAAGAATACTTATATATTTTTGCGTGCAGAATTCAAAAATAATGTCAAATTATCAGTATCACCCACCGTTTCTCTGTTCCATGCTATCCCTCTCAGTTCTTAATACGTGGGCTAAATTTCAGTGAAGCTGTTGAAATGTGAAGCTAACGGTTTAAGAAATACTCCTAATTAAAATTTTTATGCATAGAATTTACCTAGTGAAATCATGAATCCAGCTATCTGAGTCAATGAGTTCCAGAAATATATGAAATGAAAAATATGTAAAAATGCTAACACACAGAAAAAGCACAGAAAAATACTAACACACAGAAGTACTGAAAACTATGTAATATACTAACACACAGAAAAATTAAAACAAAACACGCTGGTGAAAAGAATCTGGTGGTGTGAAGAATCAAGTGTGAAAAATCAGCATAGAACAACGTGTGGCATAGACAGTGAACCATAACACAGCGTGTGGTTGTCATGGTAACAAGCTGCTAATGCTACGTTGTCTATTGATTGGTTAAAATTACCCAAAATTTCTCAACTTTAATTCCAAATAACATCAGCTTCTTTAATTTACGAGATAAAGTAATTGGTTGATCGTAATCAAAATTCAGAGTTGCATCGATACACTAAAGTTGAAAGCAATCTGAGCGAAATTAAAGGAGCTCATTTTGCGAATGAAAAAGACTAAATCCGCAAGCAAATTAAATATTTAAAAGTTTTCACACATACAAACATTCACATACTTCCTTTGTTGATTTTTCTTTTCAGCGTTGAATGTTCACCATCCCACTTCCATTGCACACACACAAACATTCACATACCTCCCTTTTACATATTCACACATATACTCACACAAAGCTGAAACGCTCCCACTACCAGTTTGACATCACCTCTTCATCTATCACCTCTTCCTTTCTCATTCATATGTTGTGTCGGAGAAAAACACAAGAGCATTATGGTAGAAGATTAGCTTTCTCGTATCTACTTCTCTTCCTTGTGCGCGTGCGCAGCATTTTTGGAAGCACAGCTTGTTTGCTACGGTGATGTGTAAAATACTCGCTTCTGATTGGCTAAAATACCCAAATTTTGCAAATTTTAAAGGCTAGTAACTTTTTATTATTATGAATTTATAGGAAAAATTAATTTCATTTTCATAATTAGTATAGAAAATTTAATCCATATACCAAATTTGAAAGCAATTGGAACAAAATTTTAAACAGTGAAGAAAACCACAAAGATCTATTGTTTTTATTGATTTCGTTTTATTCGATTTAAACACACTTTTTGTTGTATTTCGTCCGTTTGCTGTTTATTATTGATATTATTATTTGATATCTCAAACTGTGTTTCACCTTCAAATCTTGAACTTAATCCTTTATCAGTATAAACTCTAACTCTTTGGTACACATTCGCTCCCTAAAATCATTCACGAATTAAACAATCACATCGACCTTACCAAAGTTGCAGGGCACTCAAAGGTTATCCTCCTCCTCCTTCTCCTCTTCATCCTCCTTCGCCTCTTCAATTTCTTTCGCCTCTTCATCCTACACATCATTGTCACAGTAGCCTCACAATTATATATTATCTACATCAACACAATTACTCTCTCATACGATCACTCCACTGCTACGCCAACAACACCAACATAATACGAGATGTTAATATTTCGAAGATAGCGACATTAACAACACACAAACATACACACACATATATACACATCAATACGCGCATACATGCACACGCACATGCAATACATTTATGTACAAGCAAGCATGCACTCGAACTCTTTGCTCAAACTACACACAAACACACACACACACTGACACGCATACATATTAAACTCAAGCAATTTGTACCCATTAACCCCAGTATTGCCATAATGACGCCTGACAGGTCAAGCCAGCTGGCACATCACAAAACGGCACAGGATAGTTAGTAAGAAGGTCGGGTGGAAACAGTAGGGGAAAAGGTTTTGTAGGATTTAAAGGTCAACCAACCCACTTCTTAAGAAATGAACAAAACTGTATCTTGTCTCTTTTGTCATACTGTGTTAGAAAGGACGTGAATGACAAGTTCCCAGCCAGATTTCAGGAGTAATGTATCCTGAACTACGTTGCCCAATACATCCATTTTTAGACAATACGAAGTGACTCGCAAAATGTTGGCTGTTATTTCCAGCAGGTCGAGTAACGGCGTAAAAGCACCTTCATATGCTCTTTTGTTGATTTTGGTACACATGTTGATCGTATTTCTAAAATATAGATATAATTATTGACGCATCTTACACAAACATATCACTTCGAATATTTACATATATCTTTTATATTTTATCGTTTATCTTTTACTTGTATCAGATGACTGCGCCCATGCTGGGGCACCGTCTTCAAGGTTTCAGTCGAACAAAGTCGACCCTAAGACTTAATTTCTTTAAACCTAGTACTTATTCTATTGGTCTTTTGCCGAGCCACTAAATTACGGCGACGTAAACACACCAAAACCGGTTTTCATGCAGTGGTGAGGGACAAACACACGCACACATGCGCGCACACACACACATGCGCGCGCACACACACACAAGTTAATATAACCTTAGATAAGTTTCGACCAAAGATTGGCCCATACAATGTCTAACTTAATAGCACATATCTTGGATCTTTTCATTTTCATGGGCAGCTCGATTAATTAATTTTCTTTGAAATTTCGTATACTGGTAGAATGTGTCATACAGAACATCTTTTACTCTCAGGGTCGTTGAGAAAAGTGTCTATTTACGAAGTTATTTCGTGTTAAAGTTGTTGTATTTCGGTAATTTCAACCAATCAATGACGTGTATTCAGCTGAATAAAATTACTGCTGTTGTTTGTCAACAACAACTTCCAGCGGTGTATATTTCGTTTGTCACTGTTATTTATGATATATTTCATCTCAGTTACGTTCGTATGAATAAACGAGTGTATCTGAAGCACGTTTACTTCATGACACCACTATAATCGTTCGTGAATTTCTACTGCTTTTAGGTTTTCTTTCCTGTTTTTCGGCTACTATTTTCGGAAAGACTTTCTCCAAAAACCCACCCACCCCATTTTCTCGCAAATTATTATTTTTTACATTTTTTTCCCCAAAACCCAGCTTTTCGGATACAGAGATTCCTGAAAATTGCCAAAAATTGGAATATTGAAATTTTGTTGCCCCCCCCTTACCCCTCCTCCTCCAATTTCTTCATTTTTCACTTTTTCCATAGCTCTAACCCTAACCCTAACCCTAAAACCCTAACCCTAAAACCCTAACTCTAAAACCCTAACCCTAAAACCCTAACCCTAAAACCCTAAAACCCTAACCCTAACCCTAACCCTAAAACCTTAACCCTAAAACCCTAAAGCTAAAACCAGTACAAACGCACGAACGATGTCATAAATAACAGTGACAAACGAAATATACACCGCCGATAATTGTTGCTGACAAGCAACAGCAGTAATTTTATTCAGCTGAATACACGTCATTAATTGGTTGAAATTACCCAAATACGACAACTTTAACGCGAAATAACTTCGTAAATAGAAACTTTTCTCAACAACGCTAAGAGTAAAAGATGTTCTATATGACACATTCTACCAGTATACGAAGTTTCAAAGTGTTTAGTTAAAGAAAATTAATTAAAAGAGCTGCCCATGAAAATGAAAAGATCCCATATCTTTTTATTTGTTTCAGTCATTTAACTACGGTCATGGCGGAGCAACGCCTTAAGTCGAACAAATCGACCCCACGACTTATTCTTTGTAAGCCTAGTATTAGGTTGTCAAGAAAGTTCTTGCAGAAGTTTTAATTTTCGTTTTAAATTATGT
This sequence comes from Octopus bimaculoides, assembly GCF_001194135.2. Lineage (NCBI taxonomy): Eukaryota > Metazoa > Mollusca > Cephalopoda > Octopoda > Octopodidae > Octopus > Octopus bimaculoides. Next base: position 26,648,024 of record NC_068993.1, read on the forward strand.
ATTTTCAAATTAATTTTCGTTAAAATACTTTGACTTTATATATCATTTTAAAGCCCGTTTTTCGCTCTATCTAATCGTGTCATTTTCTTTTTGAATAATTAAGCCATTTTTGCCGGAACGTTAAATACAACATGAACAAAAAGCAAATTCGCACAATTTTCTTATTCCAGTTCAAGCTAGGCCGAAAAGCTGCTGAAACAGCTCGTGATATCAACGATGCGTTTGGCCCAGGAACCACTAATGAACGTACAACACAATGGTGGTGCAAGAAATTTCGTAGCGGTGACGAAAGTCTTGAATATGATAAGCGTAGTGGTCGGCCATGGGATGTTGACAACGATCAACTAAGAGTCTTAG
>NC_068993.1:26649850-26650878 GCF_001194135.2 Octopus bimaculoides
GAGTAATACCTATTAGTCTAAAATATTTATCATATATATATGTGTGTGTGCGTAAACAAATGCACACTCGCACGCGCACACACACATATATAAACGTATAATATGAACACAGACACATACACTAATAACATAAACATATTTGTGTATTAAAGTGACATGCACACTGACTCTGAATGCAAGTTTGGCTAGACACACACACACACACACACACACACACACATGTGACTGTACTAATTATACCCATATCCACGAATCTCAAGAGAACTGTCTTGAGCTAAAAAAAGAGAATTATCACATTATTAGTGACCAGCTTGAATTCTTCAAAGGAATAAACCTGAATAAAACCCAACGAAATGTAAATGCCTTACATACATACATACATACATACATACATACATATACACAGACACACATACATACATGGGTACATACATCCATTCATCTACCCTTCCTTCCATCCATTCACCCATCCATCCGTCCGTCCATACATACATACATACATACATGACTACCCCACAATGTCTAAATTCCAACGAAAGAACCCTGTTTCTTGGTTAGAAACCGGCTCTTTTTCCTTGGTGAGAAATTCCAAAAATATAACAAAGGATACATACAGACAGTCAGACTGACTGACAAGCAGATATATAGATAGATATAGATGTGAATATATAGCTTATTAAGAAGCGACATTCTTATACGTACAATCAACGTATATAAACTCTTTTTTTTTTTTTGTTTTCTTGATGTACAGAAATAAAGAGAAAATAAGAAAGAGGGAAGAGAAGGAGAGAGAAAGGAGAGGGGGAGAAAGAGCGAAAGAAAGAGACGCACGTGCCTAAGGCACGGAAGGAAAGGAGGACAACAGGAGTTTTTCCAGTGCGGGGTTTTAACATGGTGAAAATGGGTCAGCTGAACCAGGACCAAAAATAAGTAAATAATTAAGTTTAGAAATGCCCTCTCCCCGTATACATACATACATACATACATACATAGACACATACACACACATACATACATACATACATATA
>NC_068993.1:26651127-26652343 GCF_001194135.2 Octopus bimaculoides
CGATGATGAATCTCATCTTATGAAATATTAGTAAAAATTTATAAAAGTTTGAAGTAAAAGTTTGGAGGTCAAACAGAAGACAAACTGTTTTTACTTCAAACTTTTATAAATTTTTACTAATATTTCATAAGATGAGATTCATCATCGAAACCGGTAATATATGCTATATTTTCTTTATATAATTTAAAAATTATTTTATTAAATTCTTTCTAAATTGAAATATCTTGGATTTACTTCTGTGCTATTTCACCTCCATCTTTTATATATAAAAATTTGATTTGTATAGATCTCTTATCTCTTATTTTCACCAATATAGATATATATATGTGTATATGTATATGTATATTGGGGCAGGGTTAGTTGAGTGGGCGGGAAGTTCGTTTGCCAAATATACGGTCTTGGTTTAGTCCCACTAAGTGGCGCCTTGGACATATATGTCTTTCCCCAAAGTCTTGGGCCGACCAAAATCTTGGTACATATGAACACCACACGATTTAGTTAAATTCATTCGGCACGATAGGGCATTTTTAGGGGAAATCCCTATTTGTGCTGACTATTACGTTTTAAACATGCGCGCGCGCACGTATTCATGTGTGTGTGTGTTTGTGTGCGTGTGTGTAAACATGATGATTATGCTATATATAGGTGGAGGTATTATAAAGAGACTAAGGTGAAGTGTTTCATGTCTTGTCACTTGTTTTATCTGTTTCGTTTATTAATTTGTGGTTTACTCAGAAAAATTGGTGAGCAGCGGGTATAATTGGGGAGCGGGAAGGGTGATCCAGGATGGGGGGGCGATGGGGAGGAAATAGTATAATTGCAATGAAATATAAGACACGCAAAAGGTTGTGTTACAGAAGACGACTATGACGACGAAGTCAGACAAGAAGAGGGGAGGGATGGGGAGAGGACATGAAGATAATGTTGATAATGATGATGATGCTGGTTATGAAAAAGAAGAAAAGAGAGCAGATGAGAAGAAGCAATGACGTTGATGGTGATGATGAGAAATGAAGAATGCTGACTAGGTAGGGAGAGAGAAAGAGTGAGGTGGGAAAATGATCCTTTGCGTCCCGTACATGCAAACACATCTGCTGTCAGTTAATGTGTGTGTGTGTGTGTGTGTGCGTGTGTGTTTGTATTTATATGCTATTCAGCGTGTATGTGTGCGAATAGATATGAATGTTTTGTCGGTATTTATGCGCACGGGTATGTG
>NC_068993.1:26652353-26658357 GCF_001194135.2 Octopus bimaculoides
ATTTATGCGCACGGGTATGTGTGAGAAGGTTTTGTGTACGAGTATGTATAGATGGGAGTAGTATCTGTGTGTGTGTGTGTGTGTGTGTGTGGAGAGAGAGAGAGAGAGAGAGAGAGAGAGAGATACAACAGAACGGACACCAGGCACTGACTGTCACGTTTTTATGACATATCTTCTGGCTACGCGGGTAAGACGAGACAGTCGTTGTTAGGTGTGAGGTAAGAGGAGATGATGGTTCGAAAGGCAATCCACTTATCTTCTTTTCTACTCTCAAAAGTCGGCTGATTTTGAAAGAGAGTAGACTACTACTACTACTACTACTACTACCACTACTAATAATAATAATAATATGACGACGACGTTGAAGTGTGGGTTGCACGACATTTTGTCTTTTGTCGTCGTCGTTGTTTAGTGTTGTTGTTATAATTGCTTCTATGTTTGTATATGTATTTGTTGTTGCTGTCGTTATGGTTGTTTCTATTTATTTATTTATCAGCATGCATGCAGGCAGAAAAGAAGAAAAATTGTTGCAAGCTTCATGAAGAAAGCAGATGTGAAGTGACTAACTGACACATATAAAGATTTCTTGCTGGTAACTCAGAAAATTCTCTAAAACAGATCATGATGCTCTTCATCTGGGACAACGATGGTATTTTACTTGTTTTATATGTTGTTTTGCTCTACCCGTCCCATAGCTTCATCTGCACTTTGCTGCGAAGTGAAACAATGCTGGGACCTTTAGCTTAATTTTTAGTTGCAACTTTTTGAAACATCAAAGAATGCAAATTTCAAGACATGTCAGCAGAAAACAAATACAAATAAACAAAAAAACTGTTTGTTTGGAATCAGATTTCCATATATTCCTTTTTTTTCTTCTCTTCTACTTAATTCCTCATACATATTTTCTTTTGTCTGCCGTTGATGAGATAAAAAAATACAATCATGATAATTTCTTAGACGACGTCAAAAAGTATTTTCTTCCCCTTTTTTGTTGTAAAAAAAAAAACACTTTAAAGCAAAGTCAAAACTTCTTAACCGTAAATCTGTATGGGTATAATGTATGCTTCAGTATGTGCAAGGCTTTATGTATATCAAGTGTGTGTGTGTGTGTGTGTGTGCGTGTGTGTGTGTATGTGTGTTAGTAACATGTATGCTGTACATCAGTTGTACATTGTGAGTGAACTTCATCAATTCGTGATCTCAAGAATTGCAGTTGAAACCGGTTTCCTTCGTTTCTTTCAAGTCTCATAAAAAATTGAAGAACATCACAACTTCCAGTATATGAAGTTTCCACTGGTGTAACAAGAGTGATATATGTAGCGAAGTTCCACGTTATATAAGACAATGGCGCACTTTGAATAGTTCACTGATGCCATTCTACTTATGTTGCTAAAACTATCTGGAAGGAACGAATTGCTATTTGTTCCTTCACAAAAATCTTGGGATTTAATTAAATAAAAACCAATAATGCAAGATATATTTACTTACTAGATTGTTGGAAAGTTAAGGTTGGAAATAGCTGTGGTGAGCGGTGCAGAAACAATCGCTGAGTGAGCTGAATTTGCAATCCAGTTTTGATTCTTAATTACAGAAATAATTTTATGTATTTCTCCGAATATACTTTAGAAATGATGTCACAACTTCTCATCCCTTGCTCAACCCAAATATATGGCTCTAAAAATATTCTGCATTAAAGTGTTCAATATATATTTATAGAATGATTTTTAAGAATAGGCAATGGCATTTTGTGGCATTCATACTTTTCTCAAGATCGCTCAATACGAAAAGTATTTTCAACTGGTAATCAATAAAAGATTTTATAACCAAATATATGGCATGTAGCGGTGTAGGTTTGTATAATTTAGAAATAGCCTACTTGCCTACTACACTGGATATTAATACAAGTGACTAATATCCTTCCCGTGGAGGTATCCTATTCTCATCAGACAAAAGCCTCTTAATTCTTACGTCTTCCAACAAAATTTACTCCTTTGCTTTCACACATAAATTCACCGCTTCCCGCTAGAGACAGCTACTATGTTGTTACTGAGAATAGCAGCCAAATTTCCCTTAAATTACACTACACAGGTAGAGGCATTGGATGAGAATAATATTAGATGGTCATTTTGAAAATGCCCCTTGTCAGAGGTTTGCTTCTTGAGCATGGCTAACCAGGCGGTAAAAAACAACAAAAATACGCTCAATTTCTTAATTCTCTCTGTCTCTCTCTTTCTTTGTCTTTGTCTTTCTTTGTCTTTCTCTTTCTTTGTCTTTCTTTGTCTTTCTCTTTCTTTGTCTTTCTTTCTCTCTCTCTCTCTCTCTCTCTTCCTCTCTTCCTTTCTCTTTCTCTCTCTCCCCGTCCTCTTCTCTCTCTCAGTTGTATATGAATAGCTGAATATATCTAAGTATATATTATCACTTCATTCCTACATATACATAGTTTCGCACATGAAACAGTAAATTATTCACTCATAAATATTTAAATATCTAAAATAGAAAGTAAAGATGTTGTAGGTCAAGAGAGTCAAAACAAAACCTAATTACTCACATGTTATGTGAAGGAGTTAGGGACAAAGGTTGATGTGAACCTTTAAACTGAAACCGCATAATACATCAAGAGGGGCAGTGTGGGGTGCGATGTGAAAAAAAAAAGCAAAAAAGAAAACCTTTCATAGTTTTGAGTGCTGTCAAGTAGTAGATTATACACTATCTTTACATTGTCTTTTTAACATCCACAATCATAGTTGTATAATTAAGAAGTTTTCTTCGAAATCATATGGTTTCGGGTTCGACCCTATTGCGTAGCACCTTGGGCAAATGTTTTTTTTTTCACCATAACCGTGGGTCAATCAAAACCGTGTGAGTAGAATTTCGTAGTTATGTGCAGCATCTGTGTTTATAATTGTGACTGTGTTTATACATACACCGATCTAAAAGATGGTGTTGTCTTTTCACCATTTCGATTATTAGAAATCAATAAAATAAGTGTTTGGCTTGATAGGTTTGACTAAACTCTTATGGCTGCAGTTCAATGAGTGAAACAAATGAAGGAATGTGCGCATGCGTGAGAGAGACAGACAGACAGACAGACAGAGAGTATTGTTTAATAACAGTAGTCGAATTACTTAATTTGTAACAATTTGAAGTGTTTGAGATTCAAATAGCGTTTTAAAATGTAAACACTTATTATTGTCACATACACGTTATAGAAATATATTCATTTACTTTGTAACAGAAAAGCCCACCAAGATTCGATCAGTTAAACTTGTGATTCGCTTATAGTAGATCTCGGCTAGTCTGCCTATTGTTCCTGAAAACAATTATCAACTCTTTATCTCCGCAAGAACAGAAAAAAACAATTTCCAAAGTTTTGTTTGATCTTTCAACATGAAAAGATACATCAACACAGAAAATGTCTTCTCTTGCTGTCTTGGTGGCCACCATCAACGTAACAGACAAGCTTGTTTTTCTCGACACTATCACCAGTCAACGCGAGAGCCATTTTACCTGCCTCTTCAACACGGGGCTTATTGCTTCTACCATAATCAGTACCCAATACAACAGTGACAACAAACCAACTATAGTGATTACAACCAAACTGACTCACTAGCCTTTCTTGTTGCAATCTAACATCTTCAAAACCAAGCATTTGCATACATATTGCAAAACATATACTTGAATCGACCGATATTCAATATTAAGTGCTGTAGACCTTTTGTAATAAATATTTTTAAGTAAAGATTTAAATGAGGCAAGTAACCTTTCTGGAGTGGGAACTGCGAGTGGGGAATAATATGACTATATTTGTAATTTTGACCAGAATAAACTTTAGTTATATCTCTAAACACTATCATAACGCCTTCTGACATTTTCTCCAATCAACCACTTTTCGTATCAATCGGAAAGACAATAAGAAAAGTTTAATTTTCGCGCCTAAAGTTCTCGCGGAATATTCTATAACTTTTTAATGTGCTTAAAAAAAATCTCGGAGTTCAGCCCTCTATAGGTACTTTCCTTATTGCGATGAAGGTTGTGACTATAAACCCACGTTTAAGAAGGTAGTCATTTCGCACTCCTGACATTCATACAACAAATTATAAATTATAGTTATATAAATGTTAGGTGCTATTAATAAACATTTTTGAAGATAATTCTTCCCTTTAAACTTATTGTTATTGATTATTCAGTTTGTTAAACACAATATATGTACAAAATGGTGACTCCGACGTAAACAACGACAGTTTTACTATGCACAATATTCAGTCTCACTTAAATATTTACACATCTGTATAAATAATTCGGCTTCTGTCGACTCAAACACAAATACGAACACATCTGTTGTGCATTCAGGTATACAACGGTCCAAATCTTCTCTCCTGGTACCTAAAATGCGTACCCTTTCCTGGCGTTACATCGACTTTTCGATGTACATTTTTTTATAATCAACTTAAACTATACTAGACAGTGGCAGTTCGTAGATAAAATTAGTAGGGGTACTGCTTCAGAAAATTTTTAGCCGTTCAATATTGTGTAAAAGAAAGCAGACATATGAAAAGAAATTCTATACGTAAACTTGATCGGTTTGCGTTTTAGCCACTGCCGGGTAGTGTGTTTAATTTGTTCACTGAATACCGCTCCGAATTCCCCCTTGTTTTTCAAAAATCCACCCCCTAAACCACAAAATAAGGGAGGGGAATCTGCCCTATTTTTCATATCCTGGCAGCTGGAAGCAGGATAATAATCTAATTCTAAACTTTATCACATTCAAGAATATAAACACGTTTTTAAGCACAACACACGCGGAGTCAAAAAGAAACACTACCTTTCACTGCGTGAACGACAGTGCTCTCTCTACCTGGCGTGCAGCTTCCTATCTCGGATATGTAAGCATGAGCACAACAGCCAAACACCGCGTCGCTGGAACTGTGAAGCGCACAATTCTATACAAGGATTTTTGCATTTTTTTCATAAACTAGGGGATGGCTACTGACATTAAACTTAAGGATTATATAATGTACAATTATAAAGAAAGAATTAGAGAAAAAAGGACTCATTATATTGAATGTATTCGATAATATCGAGTGGAAATAGGGAATGCTGCAGTTCCGCAGTTCCTATACACGAGCCACCACTGATACTAGACTTCTCATTTTGTTCGTTGTTTATCAATCATCTTTCGGCAAGGGCAGTTGTGTATCGGAAAACTCCGTAGAGGTGCGATCAGTTAAAAACTTTCGATTAGTTCATTGTAAATCTCGACTCGTTTTACTAGTTAACGCTCTCCAATCTACACTGGAGACAGAAAAACTACACATTTTCGTTGCCATCATTACCAGTCAACACAAGAACCAAGCTACCTGCCTCTTCAACACGAGAAGCTTGCTGCTTCTACCAACATCGCTACCCAATCCAACAGCAACAATAAGCCGACTAGAATGATAATAATCAAATTGGCCTGCTAATCTAACTTGTCACAATCACACACGCAACAAACAATATGAGTAAAATCTAATTGTTTTAAGATTGGTCGTTGCCTTTGTAAATCCATTATTAAGATTCCAATACCCTATGAGTAAAATCCAATAGTCTTTGAAATTGGTCATACCAAATACAGAGTTTATACACAGTGTAGTTACTCACAAGGTATTGGAATCTTATATTTTTACCATTCTGCCTAAACATTGGATTTACAAATACAATATCCCTACATTCACTCTCTATTTCCTATCTTAACTAAACTAACTATTACTTAATCATCCTCTCACTCCATCTCCCATGAAGGGATACAATAGATATCCTGGAAACAGCTGTAAGACATTCTATTTATAAATGTTCTGTATTATACACAGCCTTGGTCTTTTATCTCATTAGGAAAAGTAAATCCTTATATTCACACGCTGATATATGACCTACGTTGGACCCCTTATTCGCATAACCACCGAACCTGGAGCTTAACTGTGGTCTATCAATAGCACTTACTCAGCGTTACCTGAAACCTCTGGGT
>NC_068993.1:26659360-26659662 GCF_001194135.2 Octopus bimaculoides
ACACACACACACACACACACACACACACACATATGTATAAATATATATATGACGGGCTTCTTTCAGTTTCCATCTACCAAATCCACTCACAAGGCTTTGGTCAGCCCGAGGCTATAGTAGAAGACACTTGCAATGGGACTGAACCCGGAACCATGTGGTTGGTAAGCAAGAGACTTACCACACAGCCACTCCTGCGCCTATATATGTATGTATGTATATCTATATCTATAATGTATATATAAAAGAGAGAGAGAGAGAGAGAGAGAGAGAGAGAGAGAGAGAGAGAGAGAGAGAGAGAGAGA
>NC_068993.1:26659672-26671957 GCF_001194135.2 Octopus bimaculoides
ACATATTTTCTACGTTATCTTAACAACCAGCTTTAGTTATTTGAAAGACACTGATCTCCAACGACCAGGTTTCCACTTTCAATTTGAACCATAATTACTAAGTGTTGCATTACGAGAGTGACGATGTGTGAATAATGAAAGTAATGTTTCTCCGAATTAATCACATCTGTACTATAAGAAAGCTGCTTATCATCTGTCTATATATATTGGGTCATCTCATTAGTAATGCGGTGTTTTCAATTGCATGAACTGAACGTTGGAGGGGGACAGAATAAACTACCTGCATCAACGTGCTATAAAAGCAGGTAGTAATTTTACCTTGTCCTTTTTCTTAGTGCAAGTTTTGAAGAGTGCAGTTCGATTTCAAGTTATTTTTTCAAAGCTATAATGGATATGACAAAGGAGCATATTCGGCATATTTTGCTTTATGAGTTCAATAAAGGCAACAACGCAACGGAAAGTGCGAGGAATATTAATGCAGCATATCGGATAGGACAATAAGCATAAGCCAGTCTTTGCTGTAGTTTCAGAAATTCCGAGCCAGAAACCACAACCTAGAAGACGAGCCTCGTTCTGGAAGATCTGCAGAGCTCGACGAGAACGTCCTACAAACCTTGGTGGAACAAATTCTCATCGTAACTGTTGAGGAACTAGCAGAGGAGCTTGGATTTGGTCATTCAACAAGCCATTCATGTCAGCGCTAGAAGAAAAACGACCATTTTTGGTTTCAAGACGAAAGGTGTTCTTCCATCAGGATAATGCTCGGCTGCATACAGCGAGGATGACATTTCAAAGGCTGGAGCAGTTTGAATGGGAAACGATGCCCCACCCACCATATTTGCTGGATATTGCCCCATTTGATTTTCCTTTATTCCGCAGTTTTCAAAATCATTTCGACGGAAAAAATATGAATTCTGTAGACGAGGTCAGAACAGTAGTGGAGGAGCATTTTACGTCACAGACTAGTGAATTTTGGAAGACGAGCCTTGTAAATCTACCAGATAGATGGTAAGACATTGTAGAAAATGAAGGAGAGTATATTTTAGGTTAAAAAGGAACTTTGTCTTAATTTTGAAAACAAAAAGTTTAAAAAACCGCATTATCTATGGGATGACTCAATATAAAGATTACCAAATAAACTGTTTTTGACGCAGCAACTCTTTTCTACTACTAACATCACGAGGTCGTGTCGCACAATTTTGGGATCATTTTTGGGCAATATTTCGATTATCTTCCAATGTTTCAATTTCATCCGGTATTTCACGAATGCGTAGAATTCTACTCAGACAAACATGAAAATGCACACATAAATATTGCATTAAAATAACCCACACACCAAAGAATTTCATTAAAAGACATCCATTTCTCTATATGTTATGAGGAAATGCAGTTACTCACTCTCTCTCTCTCTCTCTCTCTCTCTCTCTCTCTCTCTTATATGCACACGCACACGCACACATACATACTATGTATGTATGTATGCATGCATGCATGTATGTATGTATGAATGTACGTATGCATGTATATATGTATGTATACACGTCTTTATGATAGTACACACACACAAACACAAATATACATATACACAAAGTATAGGGGTTTAGTTCACAAGTGACCTAAACGATTAGGTATGCTAGGTAAGTGCTGTAACGGATTACAGCCCTTGATATGCTCGCGTCTTTTCTCTGGATGTTTGCGATATCAGGATTTTAACTCGCATGGATCTACATAGGATTGCACCTAAGGACTTATTCTCTTGTTTCTACAACATCGGAAACTTGAACTATGAACTTTTATGCATCTTTTTTCTCCTTTCTCTCCATCTCTTTATTCTTTTGCTCCCTTCCTCTACGTCGTCATCTCATTAATATATACCATTCTCATTTTCCCTATTTTTCCCTATTTGTCTCTGATGACGGAATATCCCATACTCGGGGGTATACCCGAAACAGCTGTAAGACTTTGAATTTTTTCCAATTATAATATTGTATACGACTTGAGATGTTTGCCTTGCCTTAATGTTTGCTGCCCACTTTAAGAATTATACATATATATATATATATATATATATATATATATATATATATTTATATAGTTACAATATACATAACATATGTGTGTATGTATACACATGCACACGTCTCAATATAACAGTCACATATATATAGAAAGAGAGGAAGAGAGAGAGAAAGAGAGAGAGACTGCCAGACATATCTTCACTTACATCAAGAAATTAAGGCCAACTATCGTCTCCCTTCTTATGTAAGTCTAGATGATACAAAGAAATATAGTTTCCCTTATCAAGAGATAGTTACAAACGAGAAGCATGCAATCCTATATTGTTTTACATCTCATAAAGAAATATCTATTTACACAGAAGAAAGTAAAAAAAAAGTAAAAAGTATAAAACGACTATAAACAAGATCATATAAAAGTACTGAATTTATATTTGTTTTTCTTGCTAAATGTCTTTAACTCCCTTTTCCTTATTTTAATTGTAAATTTCTTGTAAATTTCAACCAACCAGTTATTCTCTTCTCGGCGTATCAGTTACATTTTTGTACGAAAAAAGGGTGGAAAATCGTCTGTCTGTAACCATATATCTATATCAAATTCCGTTTTTCTTGTCAATCACAAAAATTAACGTGCAGTTTTTACGAGTATTCACTGTAATACTAGCATTGCTCCAGTGATCCATGCAAATATAGAGTCAGGCAAAGATTGAAGCAAACAGGGTAACATTTATTTATGGTTTCTTACCTCTCAAACTAAGTATCTTCACTTATTGACATTTCTTAATCTTATTGAGTTTTACGCAAAGATTTATTAGAAATTATAAAAATAACTATATCTGGATACGCCAGGAGCATTTATGATGCGGAGTCTCTCAAGCAGCCTTTATGACTGCCAACGAAATGAGTCCAACGAAATTAGTCGATCGACTGTACCTTTTCCCTTAACGTTACACTAGGTTCTCCTAGCATTATATATATGACGTTGATTTCTAATATACAAACAGGTTTACTTTACCAGCAAATCAGGATTTCCACTCGCATCTTACATATTGATGTCGTAGAGGTTAAAGTTATTCTTTGTTATATTTTGAACATATATAGTATCAGTTTTACCTCACCTGCTCTAATTAAACAATAATTTGCTATTTAGATGCAATAATAACAACAATATTATTAGCATTAAGAAATAACATGCTATTTAAGTAACCATATACTACTAAACTAGATTCTGTCTACATAAAGTCACATAGTGTACCGCATTAAATATCTGGAAAAATAATGACAGAATTGTTAGTCTGAACACCTATGATAACAGATTTTTTTTTCTATCAGAGCTGATCGAAACTAAATTTTTATTGGTTTGGTTTGCAGAAAAGACTGTACCTGTGGCTTTTGCACGCCTTCTGTAACTGATGATATCGACAAAATTATGTTCCACTTGATCGTTTGCAAGCCGCGGTGCCAAAATAATCGACCGAGAAGGGTTCTAAAGGGGCCGATGTACAGGTAAAGTAGTTAGTACCGGAACTGAAAGAGTGGACAAAATGTGCGCGATGGGAGAAGGAAAAACAAGTGAGCGAGGAGGGCATAAAAGTGGGAGGAACATTATCATCTAGCCCCGAATAGCAGAAGCCCCTCTAGTAGCAGTAGAAAAGCAGAAAGATGAGACACCATATCTGTAGTAAAAGAAAGGAGTGTGTCAGTAAGCTATTTGATACCAATCTGTCGAGTAGCCTTTCATTGGATACGATCTAAAAATGTTTGCGTGTGTTGCAACAGCATCGTCGAAGATGTGGAAACTACTTCTTTGTGGATCACTTGGGCTTTGTAGATGGTTAGTAGTTATTGGCAGCTGAAATATTTACTGCCTTTGAAGAGAAAAACTAGTCTATGTGATGTAGATTGGTTATGTTGAGGATATTCATCAGGACAGATCCTCAGTGATGGTGAGGCCAAGAATTTGTAATGGCCTCGTGGCTACTCATGGTTAGGCAGAATACGATAATGTCCTCTTAATACGTGCAGTAATTATGTATTTGAACTATTGAAAGAAACAAGCATATCACGAACCCATTGGTGGATGTTTAGGGGACTCTGTTCATGGAGTCGGTGCAGACTTGTATGTAGATGACAGTTAGGTGTGGAAGGTTAGAGAGGAATGAAAAGTAATATTAAATGTTGAAGATGACATCAGATGTTTGCATAAGAAGCAGAGAATGAACACAAAATAAAATTTTGGAATATACCACAGTTGATATAATGGGGATCAGAAAGAACTCTATTAGTATATGCCGCAATAATGTAGTCTGAGAGGAAGCTAACATCGCAAGAGACGAAAGACAGATATTAGGCAGGAAGATTCTCCTTGAGATTTGCGTGCCAGGTACGTTCAAAGCTCAGCTGATCTCGTAAACAACATTGTCTACACTAAACTTATCGAGGTCGAAAAACCACAGGTGATTGACATAGCATAGTAGATCTGGTTAGACGAAAACCGTTGCAACAACTACCGTTGTAACACTTTTCTAGATATGATATCGCCAAACTGAGAAACAATTTCAGCAGTGGTATGGCGGAAACATTTCTCTACATCCTGAGTTTAGATCTCTACAAAGTTAATTTTGATTATCATAGCTCTAGGTCCTATCAAATAAGTACTACTTCAATATGGGCGTCAAATGATGATTTGTAAGTTACATGGACGAGACCAAACAGTACAGCATAGAACAAAATGCTTGGCAGAGTGTAATACGTCCTTTGTGATGTATTAGAATCGCGCCGAGGTCAATGAAATGAATGACAGTCAAGTAATGAGGTCAGAATGTATCGTAGTACAATCTTGCGTCAACGTATGAAAACGTTGTTGTTATGGTTATCGCTGAGGATAGACAAAATGGTTAGTAGACATGATGGTTGAAAGAAAATATGGTTGATAGAGAATGAAGTCTATAGAGAAAATAGTAGATAGATAAGATGACATACACAAGATGGCTGTTAGACTTTATGCAATCATCCATAACAATATACTAAATATATCACCCAAATCTACTGAGTCATACCCTACATGTATAAAAACGGAAGGACGTATTAGAAAACGTAGTTCGTGGTGAATTCTCCGTGTTTCGATGGTTTATTTGATCAACTATCTTCTTAGTCATGCGATCGGTTAACGTGTAAGAGGCTGAGTATTTCACTGAAAGCTGTATACTTGGGGTACTCAGACCGAATCAGCGTGTACTCAGGCCGAATCAGCATTGACACAATGTATTAAGAGTGGAGAACACGAAAGAGAGGGGGGAGAAAGTGAGAGAGAGAGAGAGAGAGAGAGAGAGAGAGAGAGAGAGAGAGCAGGACTGTTCTCAGCACTGAACTGGTTCTTTATCTATCGACCGCGAAAGTTGACCTCGGCTCGATTTGAATTCAGAGCTCAGAGAAGCAGAACATAGACTTCGCTGCTTTACATTGTAGTTTCTTTTTCCCTTAAAAGAAGGGAAAAGAAAACAGGACGAGGCTGGAACGTCTTGCGTGGTAGATTCGTTACAGTAAAAGATTTAACCGACCAAAGCGGACCTGAAGTTAATCAGTAACAACAATAGATTTACAAAAACACACGTATAATTTCCATTGATAAATGATCAAAGATATAAAAAGTTGTGATGACCTTTAAGTTATGGAAACTAGAGAGACCCAGTTCACTTCTACATTAGTAATCTCTCATCTCGAGATTAACGGGACTGGAGAATGCATCATATAATGCCATAGTAGCGTTTTGTACGTGTGTGTGAACAAGTGTGTATAATTGGTTGCTGCTAAGCCTAATCAGGAAACCCTATGGTCAAAATCATTCCAGCATGATTGTGATTTTTTTTTCTTTGTATCATAGGTCTACATTATTTAATGTGTTCTTCCTTGTTCAAGATGGAATGATGTGATATGAGTTAATTCGGCTGCAATTTCTACTTGTCGAACGACTAAGTAGTGTTGCCTTCTCAGATTAATATTTACACACACACACACACACACACACACACACACACACACACACACACACACACACACACACACACACACACACACACACACACAAGCACACACACACACACCGAAACGCGCGCGTGTGTTATATGCATGTTCACGTGTATGTCACACATATATATATATAACAGCATGTGTAAGTATGCGGTGAGTGTGAATGATCAGTATTTAAACAGTTCGCCCTACTCTTTATACACACAGTAAAGCATCACGTAGATTATCTATACACACAGTAAAGTATCACGTAGATTATCTATTCATTAGCTATTTTAATCCTCGCATTTCTTATCTCGTTCCCTAACAGCTCCTCCTTACTACACCCATATTATGGTCGTTTAAAACATCCCAATTAAGAGACGATAGACTCTTCGCGCTAGTGACAACGATCTGATAAAACACACGACAATAACGATATAGGAAACATAGACTTATGGATATGTACCCACCTACGTATACATACCATGCACACACACAAAAGCACATAACGAATACATAAACACACACACACATTCGCCGACATTATGGACTATGTCACAAACAGAGAAACAGACACAAACAATTCACACTCACATGCAACTCACCTCTCCTCACGTACACGCTAAACAATTAATCCTCTCTACTTTACAGAAATTAAGCAACTTGGCATCGAGAATCTATGAGTGTAAGTCATTGAATGAAAATAGCCGGGGGAAGTCTGCAACCTGAGAAGCAAATAGTGGAGTTAGAGTTAACGTACATAATGTACTGAGTCAAGCAAGTATAATCATAATGAAATAAGACTACCAGTCATGGGTTGTGGTTAAGACAAGGGAGACAACCGAAATGTAATAAGCAAAGGTAGTTTGAAAATAGGGTGAAGGTGATCATTAACGGTGACAACTGCTAACATGTTTCGGTTTTATTAGATCTTCTCAGCGAAGCATGGTCTTATCAGTATTACCAGATTTAAAAAGGCAACAACTATAACAACAATAGCTACCGTTTTATTAAAGACATTGTAGTGTTGGTAACTTTTCACAGTGTCAGTAATGTCTGAAATGGATGAACTCTGGTTGACAACCAAAACTCACACGCAATATTCAAACGCGAGCAGACACATATATGAATAACACAGCGTTTGATGAACCAAGGAAGTAGCCTCTACATAGTCGATCAACTTGACAGCACAATTCTCCCTCAAATCTCTATTTCTTTCTTTCTTTCTTTCTTTCTTTCTTTCTCACACAGTGATAAGAGAAGTTTGAAATTGTAGAGCTATTCTACATAAGCTAAAACAATACTGAAAGCATACGCATACATATATACATACATACATACATACATACATACATACATGCATGCATGCATGCATACATACATACATACATACATACATACATACATACATAGACCTCAATAAAATGTAAGCACAACAGACCTGATATTAAGATTTGAGAAGAGAAACTGTGCACAGTTGAGGAAATTAGCTGCTCAGCGGATGCTAGCATAAAGCTAAAAATCAGTGAAAAAGAGAACACCTACGCTGAACTATTGAGAAATCTGCAATTACTCTATTCAGATTACAAGTTCAGGTTTATACTTGTAATTATTGGGGCCCTGGGATATGTAACACACTCCTAAATACCAATTTTGAGAAATTTGGCATCTCAAAACAAGAAAGGAGAAAGCTGATTCGAAGACTACAGTTCCAATCCATCAGTGGAACTGTAAAAATCTGTATAACTTTCGAGAAGCTTATCACTTAAATATATATGAGCATGTCTAGACATGCAACTATATGCATGAGAACGCATACATAAAGCAAAACATACAAATCTGCCCACATACATACATACATACATACATATTGGGTATGTTGCCCGGAAGCTTCAAAGAAACAGTAGAATTGACACGAAGCACAGCCTCTCTTCGACACAAAACCACTACATCACATCACACTTTGAAGGCTATGCGTTTGCAATCCAGGAACAGGAGATTGCCACAAAGTACCTGGTGAACAAGAGAGACAGTGACACTCTTGTAATCCCAATGTGCAACCGCATGTGTAGACTATGTCATGTTTCGGTGGCAGATATCACGCGTGTGACTATCAGCTGTCCTAAAATGTCGCCACGGTACTACCTTCCTATGCGGCACGATGTTGTCGCTAAAACAATTTACAATGACATCCGCAAAAAAGACTGACTTGAAATAACTTAGAAAATCCCTGTTATGGAATACATTCATAAACACCAACTCAAGGAATATTGGTGGAATATTCCCATT
Organism: Octopus bimaculoides; assembly: GCF_001194135.2. Classification (NCBI taxonomy): domain Eukaryota; kingdom Metazoa; phylum Mollusca; class Cephalopoda; order Octopoda; family Octopodidae; genus Octopus; species Octopus bimaculoides. The sequence goes on from NC_068993.1 coordinate 26,667,988, forward strand.
AAAACTTCTGTCAAATGTAAACATAACAGGCTGGATCAGAGGGGCAAAGGTATGTACCATCATAGAGGTCAACTGCCCTGCAGATATAGATATCTCTTGGAAAATCAAAGAAAAAGAGGATATCTATGGACAACTGCTGAAATTTTTTCAGATGAAGCAGTTATAACTGACCCAAATTATTGTAATTTTAGTATATCATTACTATACATCTAATAAACTAAGCTGTCAGCATTTTATTCCAGTCTAGAGGAGACAATTGTAACACCACTTTGAACATCCTACCAAACACTGCCTGTCACAGCTGACAAGTTTGCAGAATGCAGTCGAGATTTGAAGACAATTTGCAAGCTCGCTATGCAATAAAATTTTATGTTAAACTGAGCAGAAATGTTACAGAAACTTATGAAATGCTCCAGACTGCTTTATGATTTCACTTGTGTGAACCGAGCAAGTGTTTCTCATTGACACAAGAGGATAAGTAAAACAAGTCCGCCGAGAAACTTATGATGACCCCTTTTTTCCACTGGCCAGACAGTCAAAAGAGATGCTTTGTGGTGGTTTTGAGAGTCCAGGAAAAGGTTCCGGGGCTTAAAAGTCCAGAGCACCTGAAGCAAGAATGCACCAGTCCACCAGTCCACCATTCCATCCTGGGCGTCAAAATTGCTCCTCACCCCCCTACAATCCAGGCCTTGCTCCCAGGGACTCTTGATTGTTCCCCAAGCTGAAGAAGACGAAGGAGATTGTGACAAGGGTCCTGGACACCTTCACTTTGCAGAACTTCGATGGGGGCCTGCATGTAATGGATGGAGCACTGCAACAAGTGCATTGAAGTCAGAGGGTCCTACTTTGAAGGAGATTAAAGTTTTGTATTTCTTTGAAATTGATAAATGTCTCCCTTGAAAAAATTCTGGAGTACACATTGTGTGTGTGAGTGTGTGTGTGTGTATGTGAGTGTGTGTGTGAGTGTGTGTGTGTGTGTGTGTGTGTGTGTGTGCGTGTGTGTATATGTGTGCGTACTTGTGTGTGCGCTCGCGCGCATATATATATTAGTATACTATTTATGTGTGACATCATACAAATAGTCATGTATACACATGCAATATCCATATGATAGTGGCAATACGTCACACTGAATCCCTTAAATCTCCAAGTTATACCAGAATTTAAACAGGTAAATAATGAAATGCCATTATGTTGAGGTGCATTGTTGACTTATGAAAAATCAAATATGAAAGTGGACTGGTAAATATTTGGTCAATCAGAACGGTAGACCGTTTAATTACGACAGTAGAGAAGAGGTGTGCCATAGTTATAAGTGGTAAGCGGATTTATTATGATTGATTATCATGAAGAGCAACAAGAGTTAAATGACATCTTTTATTAGCATCGGGATTTTGTTGTCTCCCAAAACTGACGTCAACGATCCAATCCAGACTCCATCAATGCTTTGAAGTATGACATTGAAGCCATAAGTCAAAGAGACAACGTCTTCAATTATATTGTGTTGTGTGTGATGTATTGCTATATGTTATATGTAAATAAAGATAGCGATTAAATTCATGATCTTAAAGTTAACATATACGAAGATTTTTAGCTTAATTACTTCAGAATAAATAAGATAACTAAATACAAAAGACATATCAAATTAAGATGTAGAGAATTAGGGAAATTTAGAAAAGAAATTAGCAGAAAGAGAAAAAAATTAACTCAGAACATAGAGACGGACGAAATGCTGTTAAGCATTTTCCCTGGCGCAGTAATGATTCTGGCAGCTCGCTGCTTTAAGTAAAAGTATATGTGCACTGCAATATGGCTGGCTGAGTGAACAGGCTGATAATGAATAGTACAAGAGGGGAGAGTGAGGATAAAGTGTGTTGGGCGTGTAGTAGTAGCGACATTAGTACGAAATATGTGATCAGTATCCTTATGCTTGTATACTACTAGTAGCGTTAATACTAGATATATGACCAATACACTTATGTGTGTCATCAAGTTGAATAACTGGTCAGTGATGGGCTATTTTCTGGTCTCGAAAAGGTTTTTGAGATGTATTTTTGGCAATGTTGTTGTTATTTAACCTCAGGTCCACCCTGATCCTGTAGACCTATGATCATATATATTCCAGCTGTGATCATCTACTTTTATTTTTTTTAGATTTATATATTGTACCTTACTACATTATGTCTTACTTTCTTTTTTTGTCAAGATAGGTTTTGATTTGAAAAATTTGTCACTGTTTCTAGCAAGTTAAGCAACTTCTTTGGTTCCTTCTTTGGCCTGTATTATATACGGCAGGTTGGTCGTGTCATGTCTTGACATTTTCAGGCTTTGGAAGAAATTATTTTACAGAGAATTAATTTTCTCTAAGCATCCTTAGCAGAGATCAAAAGTAATTCCAAGGCATCGTTAAAAAGAAGGAAAAAAATACTAATTTTTGAACACCAGTATTTCTTAGTGGGAACATGTTACACGGAACGGAAGTAAACGGTGGTCTAACAATAGGTTGCTGTTTGTAAGAAAATTCAAATTGCCAGTCAAACTGTAAAGTGTATTTTGATTATCGCTGTTCTGCGTGCCGGTTTTGCAATCCACTGTACACATTAGAAAATGTAATTTTTCTGTATCTTATACATAGGAATGAAAGTTCTGAGGCGGTATCGACCACTGAGAAAGTAAAATCATGCCTTAATAACGTGTTTGGAAGTCTGTCGAAGTCATTTGGAGTACGGTTCTTAGTGTTTTATACACAAAGTAACTTGAAGAGAAATTTTTCTGAGACAAAATTCCGCAACGAATTCCTTTCAGTTTCTAGTGTGCAGATGCTTGTAGGAAATAAATATACACATCTCCACATTAGCCTTCGTGCTACATATACATATGCATATACTCAAGTATGTATATGTGTGTGCGCGCGCGCGTATATCAGCAGAATACCTGACGTTGACCGGCTGAATAGCAATGGCCTACAGTTGGTCTTAATGATGGTACATTCGGTTTAGCAGAAAGCTATTGCATTGCTCTTGAAAAGTTAACTTTCATGAGAGAGCTTAAAATAGTTTTCCAATACGTATATAGTAGTCTGGCTTCTAATGCACTTAGCCTTTGCCAATAGTCACTTAGTATCAGTAAAGTATTTCATAATTTAAGTTTATAAGGAACATATTAAATTAAAGTACTTTAAATAAGAACAGAGGATTGAGTAAAAGGGGAACAACTTTGTTACAGTTAAACTCTTACTGAATGTATTTTATCTTTTGATTCTGAAATTTTTTGATTCTGAAATTATTTGATTCTTAAAACAATTCGAAACATAAGTAGAAACCGGAGTGCCAGGAAGTAAACACACATAAAAATGGAATAATTCTTAGAATGTACGAAAAGCAGTGTGCCCAGAAGAAACCCACATACTCATGTATTGAAACTGCTAGACATGCAATGATAAAGAAATGATATTAAGAGTCGCAATAAACCACAAGTTATATACGATGAAATCTGTACCCATTTTGAAGTCAATAGATAAAGAAGTCAAAAGATAAAGAAAAATTAAGAAAAAACTTAAAGGACACAAGATGCAGCAACAACAATCGTGCACGCCATCAGATCTTCCTTGCCATCTTTGTTTTTGTTAATCTTAATGATTGCCCTTCACAGTTATTAACATTATCGATATGCAGGTATTACATAATCAGAGGGAAACTGAAATTCTCGGATACGAAGAGCACCCGCCACCGTCGCCGGCGATATAAATGTGAAGTGATGTACGAGAGAGAAAGAGAGAGAGAGAGACAGGCAGACAGACAGAAAGACAGACAGACAGAAAGAGAGAGAGAGACAGAGAGACAGAAAGAGAGAGACAGAAAGAGAGAGAGAGAGAAAGAGAGAGAGAGAGAGAGAAAGAGAGACAGACAGACAGAAAGAGAGAGAGAGAGAGAGAGAGAGAGAGAGAGAGAGAGAGAGAGAGAGAGAGAGA
>NC_068993.1:26672033-26675757 GCF_001194135.2 Octopus bimaculoides
AGAGAGAGAGAGAGAGAGAGAGAGAGAGACAGACAGAAAGAGAGAGAGAGACAGAAAGAGAGAGAGAGACAGAAAGAGAGAGAGAGACAGAGGCCTATGAAAAGTTTTCAAAATGTTTTCATCGTTCTCGACTCAACTAAGGAGTTCTTGTGCACCTGAAACCCGAATGAAAACAGGTTTGGCACGAACTTGGCGGACACGGGTCTTATACCCAAATCTTCAATGATAATGGACTGAACCGTAACTAATCTGCACATCCTCTGATAACTCACGGATGGCGATTCAACGATTTCCCCTCACAGCTGCTCGCACATCTACGATGTGTTTCTCAGTTCTGCTGGTTGCGGGTCTCCCAGAACGTTCGTCAATATCGACATTTTTTCGGCCATCTTGGAAACATCTGGACCACTCGTACACTTGTGTGCGGCTCATACACTCTTCTCCATACACTTTCTGCAACTTCGCGTAGACCTCTGACCAGGTATTGCCACATCTTTCTGTCATGGTCAATGCAGCGATCACACGCTACACACCTTCCTTCCTAGCGCTGCTGTAAACAGCGGAAGTGAGCTAGAATGTTAAAACTTAGTGCACATGCACATAGAGTTCAAGGTCAATCTGTGCCAAACGGCTGTACTCAGCATCGTTACTATAGTAACAGTCCGGATACTTATTGATCAGACCTCGTATTGCTCGTAAAAGATTGAACACCAAAGACACGAAAGGCAAACGAGTCTGTATACCACAAAGGTAAAGTCGACTCCGGCGGCATTTACCACACACATTAAAAGCGAAAGTGCATGCATACCACACACACGTACATACACACACCCACACATTCCCACGCGCGCGCGCGTGAACACCAAAGACAGAAAGTGTTTTTACCTTAACATCCCTAATCACTGTTAGTGATCATCGGGGATCGAACTTATTATACATAGCACTGCCAGGAATGAGAGCATTAGCAAATAAAGAAAAAAGAGAATATTTTAAATATGTTAATGATGATAATGATCAGCGAAATACGTATTTCCTGAAGTTATACGTTTCCATATTAAGGAATAAAGATTCTGTGTGACCGCATGTATTTTTGCTAAGATATTTATCGGCAAGTCCACAATTTGAAATGTGTTCAATGTGATACGCATGACGTGCTCTTCTGTCCTCATTTAAAATACTTCTATTCACGTGAAGCCCACGCTCTGTTGGTACTACACACAAACACACACACTCTCTCTCTCTTATACAATTTCGCTCTCTCTACCTTTATATCTGCTAACTCTCCTGCATTCACTTTGTATGCCTTACTTGATGTATCTCCTTCTCCCTCACTCACTGACTTTCACTTATCCCCTCTCTCTCTCACGCACTCTCTTTCCTTCTGACTCTCCTCTCTCTCTCTCTCTCTTTTTCTCTCTCTCTTTCTTTCACTCATATTCTTTTAATGTCACTGTCAACGACCTGTCACGATCAAAACTCAACACAAACCAGCAAATAGTTTTATGATGGTCATTGCGATGACGAAATTGATGGTGATGAAGATGAAAATGATGATGATGATAATGACATCGACGACGACGATGATGATGATGATATTATTTTACCACGAAAGCCCATTCATTTATACAACAAAGTAGTGCAAAAAGGCATTACAAAATCGTGCATGGAAAATAAATATGAAGAAAGAATATACAATGGGTGCGACAGAATAAATTCCAATATTTTAGATGCTCATTACTGTAGCACTAGTTACGTTACATGATGGTATTAATGGTTTTAACGTTACATAATGGTATTAATGGTTTTAACGTTACATAATGGTATTAATGGTATTAACATTTTATCCTTTTCTTAGTTATCATCATCGTTTAGAGAGGGGTTTACTGTTTATCAAAAATGGCAAATCTCATATTTTTTGCCGCACACTGTACAATATTTGGTTTCAAATTTTGGCACAAAGCCAGCTATTTCAGTGGGAAAGAGTAAGTCGTATCAACTCCGAAAGAATGAAAGGCAAAGTCGACCCCGGTAGCATTCAAACTCAAAACTAAAGACAGACGGATCTGTTCAGCCTGGCTCACAGATTAAAAAAAAAATTTTTTTAAAACTAAACTGCTTGGAACTTCGTATGCTGGTGTGATTTAATTTCTCACGCAGAATACGGTTTACTTTGAACTTTTTCGACAAAATTTCGTATTTTAGAAGTTATTTCGTGTCAAAGTTATCATATTTGGGTAAGTTTAACCAATCAACGACGTGTAATCAGATTAAGAAAGCTACTGCTATTTGCGATAGTAATCGAAGAGGTACAACTTCTGGATCATCTCTACTAAATGTCACCACTCTGTTCCATTTTTTATTTTTGTTTACTGTCTGTGTTGCATATTACACGCTTTTTTTTTTTTTTTTGGTTTATGCATCGGAGTAACCAGTAAACATCGAAGAATCAATACCAAGAAGGAAGAAATATTATTTATACATATTTATTCGCTTGTCCGACATCGGTATTTAAGCAGCAGGACAGAATTTGGGGGAAAATTTTGGTTTTATCCACACAAAGCGCACCGGTGTTTAAAAGACCTATAGAGCTACGGATCCGCAGCTAGCTTTTTTGTTGTTGACATCTATGTAGTTTCAAAATGCTTTATTTTACAACTATGAGATGTATTGTCATTGTCATGATTTTATCTTACTATAATCAACAGCAAACACATTCCGTCAATATAAAAAGTCTTTATTAGATTAGAAATAACATTATCAAAACATGAAGGTAAAACAAAACAAATATGCTTTGTTTTCTTCCAGGCACCAATGTACTGTAGCCGTAGTCTTTCACGTTGTCTACCAACCGACCTTTTCTCTGAAAAAGGCAGTGGAATCAGTCGATCTCCATATACAAATTATTTTCCTCCTGAAACTTATAGAAAAGTACACATATTAGGCGCACCTTTCTATAAGCCGCACACTAAATTCCCCAGATAAAAAATAGCGGCTTATACACTGGAAAATACGGTAATTGTAGTGGCAGTGACAAGTTTGCTCGCTGCTTGGTAGTTGATAGTGTAGAAGTGGCTATTTGCCAGTAGAGAGGGAAAGAGCAAGGAATGCACGGTGCTGACTAGAAAGGAAGAAAGGAAAACATACGAATAGAACAGAGTGGTGACATTTAGTAGAAATGACCCCGAAGTTGTTCCTCTTCGATTATTATCGCAAACAGCAGTAGCTTTCTTCATCTGACTACACGTCGTTGATTGGTTAAAATTACTTCGGATTTTTTAAATATGCTTAGCCAGTGGTTTTAATTGATAAATATCAATTTCTACCCCTATTATTTAATTTTTAAATAAAAAAAAGAAGTTCTCTAACGGGTAAGTTAGCTGCAGAAATTTATTAACTGCAGAATTATTTCCGGCCTCAGCGTACCAAAATGAAGACATTTGAAAGATACCCGAAAATATAATTTGCAGAACTTTGTACATGTTCTCTTTCGGGTGAGTGTTCTGTGTCTAGTTCTGGAAATTGTATTTTGTAAACGACAGACTACGCTTATGAACTTGCAGATATTTGCATTAGTAAATATTAACAAACGAAACCATTGGTACGCAGGTAATCGTTTTTTATTTCGTATATTTTCATTTGTCTTGCTCATTTTTACATTTTGGCGTTTGCTAAAACTTTTTTTCTTGAGAACACACTCTTTGTGGTAATGGCGATTTGACGTCTA
>NC_068993.1:26676128-26677891 GCF_001194135.2 Octopus bimaculoides
TATATATAGGCGCAGGAGTGTCTGTGTGGTAAGTAGCTTGCTTACCAACCACATGGTTCCGGGTTCAGTCCCACTGCGTGGCACCTTGGGGAGGTGTCTTCTACTATAGCCTCGGGCCGACCAAAGCCTTGTGAGTGGATTTGGTAGATGGAAACTGAAAGAAGCCCGTCGTATATATGTTTATGTATATATATATATGTGTCTGCGTGTGTGTTTGTGTGTCTGTGTTTGTCCCCCCATAAGGTTACTGTTGTTTTAGCCTCGGGAGACATCGTCTCTAGCTGGCTATACGACACACATCTGTGTCCTTATATTTTCGAATTGGGGAGTTTAACACCCACTCAGCCCAAAGCAATATCTGTGAACTGCGGTTTCTGGCTTATTTCTCTTCCTCGGCACAGAATAACTGCCTACCTGAGATGGTGCTTCCAAACAGAGATACTGTGCGTTCGTCGTTGTATCTACGTCCGGAATTCCAAGGTGCACGTAGGGTATATTTTAAAACGCACACACGCGCATACTTTTATACACATGCATTCACACACATAAATACAAGTGAATGTAATATAAGTGAACATCAAACATTGCGCAGTACATCTACACATGCATGTGGAACCGCCACCCGAGTTTGACAAATGCACTTCACGACCATGGCCATCTTCCATGTCTATGTATATGTAAACTAAGTATTGAAAATAGTCGGTCCCGAAAAGCTTTGAGTGACTCAGGTTTTGGAGCAAACAAGAAAAGGTCTGTTCCGGTGGTTAAGCTGCCACAGATTATACAGCTGGATCTGGATATTCTGTATACTTCAAATATTTTAATAATTATTCTTGCAAGCCGTTTAACTCATCCACCAATGCCTTGTTAGTAATTCAAAGATGGGTTACTCATGTGTTTTGCTCACCTTTTGCTTGGACTCGTTGAGTTTTTTTCTTTTCCATTATCCTTGATAGTTGCTATCCTTGTTCATTCTCCATTTTCTTTTCATCGTTGTCAAACGATGAAGTGGTATTGTTGTTTATAGTTAGTTCCTGGCACAAAGGTTGAGACAGTCACTATCGCAATCCCCGAAACTGCGATCAGTGTTGCTCTAGAAATTGTAGTTTTTGTCATCAGCTGTTGTTGCTGTTCTATGGGCTGTTACTCAGGTTCTCTCTTTTTCTGCCTTTCAACTCTTCTGTACCGAAAGGCATTAAATGGCTCTTACTAATACACATATAACAGCTGGCTTTTTTTGCCCTCTACCCCCCAGGTGCATAGCTTTCCTTTCTGCGTCGTCAATGGGGCATGGTAAACTTCTTAATGGCACAACCATGTCTGTGTGCATAGTTTACAACACAGCATAGTGCTTCAGGCAAATAAGGTTATTGGTGCTACAGCTATTTCTAGGTGTATTTGTATGGTTATTTCAAATAAGTTATGAAAAAATAGTGTTTACGATAGTGTTGAATAGTATCCAATGGTAATGAGAATGTGACTAGTTATTTCAAAGTAATTTCTTATGCAGTAGCTAAGGTAGTGGGGGTTAGAAGTTGTTGTGGGGAGAAATTGTACACTTCAGTGGTTGGTGTAAAGCTGTACGTGCATGATGTACTAGTGCTTGCGTGTATGCTCTATTTTTAATACCACTGGTGGGTTCGAGAGTGTGACAGAGGGGGTTTATAGTATTGTTGTGGAGTTGTATGTGAATGGCTATATTCCTGATATAGTCTTATACAGATATATATATATATATATATATATATATATATATATATATA
>NC_068993.1:26677912-26685588 GCF_001194135.2 Octopus bimaculoides
TGTGTGTGTGTGTGTGTGTGTGTGTGTGTGTGTGTGTGTGTGTGTGTTTTCTTTGAGATTTAATTTCTTCGCGGACTTCAAGCCCGTGACTAAGAAAATGATAAAACTGCTTTGTTCGAATCAAGACACTTCCAAGAATTTATATACGTGTGAGAGCTAGCTCATGTGTGCATATATGTAGGTGTATATGTCAATGTACTTTTACTCATCTAATGGGTGTATAAGTCTCATTAGTACACGAATACCTGTGTGTGTGATTTACGGACACGCGTGAAACCTTTTTTTTTTGTCTGTACGTGTGTACGTGTGTATGCTGTATGCATAGATGTAATTGTGTATATTTTCATTCTCAGAAACCCAAATGAAAAATCTTTGAAATGTTTTTCAAATCTTTGTATAGCACTAAGGCTTCTATGCAAATCTGTTGTTTCTTAGTCCAGCATGTCTATGATGGAAGGTACAAATAAAAATCTATAGTTAGGTTACAAGAGTTGTAACATCTACTTAGTTTACCATAGACATTCTCTATTTTCGTTTTCACGACACTCACATCCGCTACACAGTTAATTTATCCCATAGAATAATGTCAAGTCCGTGGTGTTTGCACTGTATCGCTCCTTTTATGTGAAAATTCCACCAGTATTTCTTATTTATAAATGTATCATTTCATTCTAACTCTGTCAAATATAGACAGTTTGTGTTATCAATGATGTGAAAATGCTGGTTAGTACCTCCTTGTCTTGATGGTCAAGTTATGGATTCGTACTATCAATGTTACAGCAAAGAGAACTATTAAAGGCTGCCTATCTGTTTGTGTCTTTCTGTTTTTCTCTGGCTCTTTGTTTGTCTGCCTGTCTGTCTGTCTGTCTGTCTGTCTGTCTGTCTGTCTGTCTGTAGAATGCATTGTGACAGAAAAAGGAGACAGATACAGTAAGGTAAGAATATCATTCTTGCCACAATCTGAAAAATTGTTTGTGAGGTTTTTGTTGTACATTTCCACGTAGTCTGAATAAGTACCAATAATAAATTGTGAGTACTTAATAAGAAATTATTATTACAAATATTAATGATTATAATGACCACTGTCGTTTATAATACGGATTATCATTATAGTATGATCGATTTATATTTTCACTATTTCGTTTAAAATTTAGATATATTTGCTATCATTATCCGTATACCAGATTATACTTCACAAAGATGTAAAACAAAGAAATCAAATGTATAAGAAGATTTGAAAGACTTGAAAATAACGAGAATACATTAGTTGATGGCAGTAGCGTCTTTAATTAGGCAAGATGAAAAAAACTTACCAGATGCAAAATGACACGGTGGCATGTGATGAAATATTTTCAATCACGAGCACGCACAGATATATTTGTGTGTAAGTGTGTGTGTGTGTGTGTGTGTGTGTGTGTGTGTGTGTGTGTGCGTGCGTGTGTGTGAGAGAGTGTGTGTGTGTATCTATGTCTGTGTCTGTGTGGGAGTGTTGATATTTATTCCTGGTAGTCTATCTTTTTGGAACCATTTTAATGTCTGTGCACATCCAAGAACTTATATATTTACAAACGAAGATACACACATCAGACATACATGTGGATGTGTTTCTGCATCTCTCTCATTTATACACCCACGTGTGGGTAAATACATACATATATGTATATTGATAAATAAATAAATAAATAAATAAATAAATAAGTAAATAAATAGAAATTTGTGTATGTATAAATTCAGTCATCTAAATATATTTTTCCTTTTTCCTTGAGGTCAAACATTTACGACCCACTCACTACCTCCTTCATACACACCCATCACTTCCCACTCACCTCCTCTTCTCCCATCTCTTTCTTTCTTCCCAATTCTCTCTCGCTCTCTCTCTCGTTCTCTCCTTCAAGCATTAGCACTTCCCTCATCATTCCTCTCTTTCCGTTACTTACCCTCCAGCGCCACCACCCGTTGAATGAATAGTGTCGTCTCCGTGAGAAACCTGTGTGGATACATTTTCATACTGATAAACGGTTATATATGGAAGTAGATACTCTGCTTTCCGTGCAGATTGAGAGATTGGGGCTTGATACACACACACAAACACGCACGCACGCACACACACACACACACACACACACACACACACACACACACACACACACACACACACACACACACACACACACTCCAAACTAAATTCTGAAATATTTATCAAATTCCAGCTTGACGTGTCAAATTCGAAGCTTGGCATAAATATTTATGATATTATTATTATTATTATTATTATTATTATTTCGACACACATGTGCATCAACAGCCAATGCATATACTGACGTCGAAATAAACACATGCATGAAATCACTTTACATATTACAACACTTTCCCTCTCACTAATCTATAGTCTACATTTTCTATTTGTTTATTACTTTTGGTCGTGTTTATTTCATATTGCTTTTATTTAATTATTTTATATTTTCTTTCCTTCATCGGACGTTCAGAAAGTCTCAGCCTCCTTACCAACGACCACTGCTTCTCCGGTTTACAGTATATTTATCAATACTTTAACACTCGGCTTACTGCTATCTTAAATGTATAAAGACCCACGAATTTTTATCGCACAATCTTCTCACTTTTCCCTTTATCTTTAACCTTTTTTTTTCCATTTGAATATTTTTTTCAGCTGTAAGAAGAAAAAAGCCCAAATCTTTAAGCAATGGCCCGGAACTTATAAAATAAACAGAACGAAAAACGCCGGAAAAACAGCTGGATATAAAGAAATATTGGAAGGTTTACAAGAATTGGTTTGCTGTATTTTATTTCTATGTCTTTTAAGGAAAGAGAACCAATATTACTAGGTTCCTAATTTCTCTGGCCACGTACTTGTTGACGGTATATTATATAAGTTGATATTGACCTCACTTAATTTAATACCAGTATCTGGGCCACGGGCGACTTTAGCGAAGTCCTCCCAGTTAAAAAACCTTCAGGCTAAGTCTCCAGTCTGAATATTACTTTTTCCTTTGCTCCCACAAGCCCCAGGGCCTTAAAGCATTTCCCTTGCTTCTCTAACGAAAACATAAAGAATAATTAACATTAGTGGAAAAGTAATGATGTTTATAAGGATAAAGTTTAGAACAATTGAAGTCCATGTCGACTTCCTCAGAGATGTTAGTGTGGTTAACGTTTCGAGTTGTGGAAAGCACTACACATGCGCGTGCGCACGCATATCGATTTATATTGAAGACACAACTGTCTAATATCTTTAATATGATTATTATTATTATAAATAAGGCGGTGAGCTGGTAGAATCTTTAGCATGCCGGGCAAAAGGTATAGCAATATTTAGTCAGCTTTTACGTTCTGGCTTCAAATTCCACTGAGGTCGGTTTGTCTTCCATCTTTTTCAGGGTACCAGTTGAACACTGCGGTCGATGTAATCGACTTACCCTTCCCCTGAAATAGCTGGCCATGTGCCAAAATTTGAAACTAATATTTTCACAAATGAATTTTCTTATTTCTTTATTTCTTCATCGTTCTTTAATGTTTAAGTTTGCAACAAAAACATTTCAAAGTTCATTAAAGTTTCATCACTCTCGTGGTCATATATTCTGAATGGTGACAGAGACGTGTTATTGAAGCGTCCTGTTATATGCAGGCCGCAAAAAGCTTGGGTATAATTTAACAATTAATTCTAGATTATTTTCATCCTTTATTTTAAGTTTTCTGTATTTTTTAATTGAGGTTTCGTTTGATTTTTTCTCATAATAAACCTTCCATTGTTAATCTTTTAGTTGTCATTAAATCCTAGAAAGGATTTCATTACCACTACTGTTGCAGTGGCTGTATTTGTAAATGCATGGTTACCCAGCAAGAAAGTGTTGTACTTCCTTTAAAAAAAAATTGAGTTCTTGAAATAATATAACTATTCTTGGGTGTAAGTTCTCGTTCTTGGAATGAATAAAGTCATTTTACTCTTAGAATGAAATAAAAATAACACTTGGAGAGATTTATTGCAACTTATCCAAAAACGAAATAATACAATTAGGTTTGGGATTAAGATATAATTCGTCTTCCAAATAAAGCGTACGAACGAGGCGTAGCTATGTGGTAAGAAGTTAGCTTCCCAACAGCATGGTTCTGGGTTCAGTCCCACTGTGTGACACCTTGGGCAAATGACTTTTACTATAGCTCAGTTCGATCAAAGTTTTGTGAGTGGATTTCGTAAATGGAAACTGAAAGAAACCCGCTGTATACACACACATACACACACATGTCTTAGTATGTACATGTATGTATGTATGTGTGTATGCGCGTTTTTGACCCCACCAATACTTGTTAACCGTTGTTGGTGTATTTACATCCCCGTAACTTAGCGGTGTGTGTGTGTGTGTGTGTGAAACAAGTAAAAGATAAGTCTTTACAATAAAAGATATGAATGTGATTATAACGTAAAAATACGTTTTCTCTTGGAACGAAAGAATAGAATATCCACCTTGTATAAACATGTTCATGATTTTTTAAAATGATTACTAACGTTATTGTGTGTTTGAAGGGATATCTTTATTCTTCAACATTTCGTTAATTTTAAAGGAATTGCTTGCGAAGTGAATTCAAAAAAAAAACTACAAGATTACGAGAGCAGCAGCCACTGGATGCTAGAGACGCTAAATGGTTTAATGCATATCAAAAACACGATGAGATCATTAACATTTGCCTACATCTACACATATACACTCATAGGTGCACACACAACTTCCCTCCACACATACGCGCGCGCACACACACACATACACATAGACACGCACATATATGCACGCGCACACATACACACACACATAATTAGTTGACTCCAGTATTTTTTAAAATTATTTCCGGTTTTAATTTCTAAGGGTTGTATGTAGTGCTGCAAATAAAGATTTATATCATAATTTCATAAACGTGTATGTCCGTGTGCTTGTAGTGAGTTTTCTTTTATTCAGTTAATGTTCGCTGTTTTCTATGTTTATCATTTTTCATCTGCACACACAAGTGCGTCAGCAAATGCACACATATAGAATATTTACATGAGTGTAAGCATAATAATTGTGATTCGTATATTACAACTGAATATGGGAACTACAAAATTGGTATCGGCCAGTGGTTCCCAAACTTTTTTCGGGCTGCTGCCCCCCTTGACACCAAGGCCTCATTCCTAGCGTCCCACTTCCACTCACTACCAAAAACATAGACCATTTTCTGCAGCAAATTCAAAACGACTGTATTTCACAAATAAAAGTTAACCTAATTAACACATTATCTTGTTTTTTCATCCACTTTTGGCCTCCCTGCTATCCTCTCCACTTGTCTTCAACGCCCCTCTGGATCTTTCCACCGCTCTCAGATGGGTAGTACAGCCCATTTTGGGAACCACTGGTACTGAAAGGAAAAGGTATAGAAAGAAGCCAATGAAGTGAGTGGTTTTGATCTATCAAAATGTCTATACAGTGATATCATCGACTGCTGCTGTGCTAACGAGATCGTATTGAATGTCGAAGACACTCTCAAATATGACAGCTTCATTCCGAAATGGGGTTGTAGAAATTTGTATTTAAAACAAGCTATTTTTAGGATGTGACACCGATTTTCGTTAACTGGAGGCAACGAATCAATTTATCTATAGCTATCTAACACACACTTCATATAGGTTGCGTATGTGTACGTGTGTGCATGTATAGCACAAACACACATACATTTGTATAGATATCTTTCCATGCCAGATGATTGGAAATTTGATGGGAAGACATAGTCAATGCAATCGACCTCAGTACATTACTGCTATTTATTTTATTTTTATCAAGCTGAAGTAGAAGGCAGAGGGACGTAAATAAAGACCACTTCAAAGTATTCAGTGACACACTTCACAGTTTCAGCTTCTTTAGTGCTCTTTATAAGTATTTCTTATAATTGCATAATAATTAGCTTTGGTAATTAAATGTTATAATAAACATGATAATGACCGTCATAAGTGACAACGCACCCTTCCGCTAGGGCAAGAAGTAAGTTATTGTATGTCGAATATCGGATTTGGTTCATGCGTTACCCAAGGCCTGCGGGCCGCATGCAGAATTTTCTGATTGGCACACTTAACAAAAGATGACCTTGAAATTTTTTAGTAGTGTGAGCTGCTTAATTATGAGTCATGTCTCATGCAACCCAACTCTCGGAAAAGGTTGTTCATGTCTTGTTTGGAAGTTCTTTTGAAACCTATGTCGCTGAGAAAGGTGACACTATTTTATTCTACTGCCTAACATATATTAAATGGTGTGAAGAGCAGTCATTTTGATGATTATTATATTTTTGTAATGGAAAGTCTCAGTCTCGGAATTAAAAATTCAGAACTCAAGGGACAGATCTAAATCCTTCAAGTGATAGCCCACTTCCTTCCTGCAAGTTTTCTCTCCTCTAATAATAATCGCTAAAAATAAAATAAATAATGTACTTCTAAAAATTTAATTAAAAGCTATTGATAAAATTCAAGCAAATGAAATATGTAGCAAGTGCAGGGTCAATTATTGGTTGAACTTAATTCTCTCCTTTTACTCTGCTAATGTCGAGAAGAAATGTAAGCATGTCAGATAATCTCATTCCCTTTGTGATGACAATAATTATGTCAAATAGCGTTGGTTAAGTACAGAATCAACATGGGTAGAAGTAATCAACTGCAGTACAAAATCAATTTTTCAATCTCGGGTCGATTTCCTTGAAATTTCTACACAGAGATGAGAGGGACAAGACTAAATACAGTAATGTGTTTAGTCCGTAAATTTTCATATTGTTACAAAAATCAGAGACAATGAACTAACCCAGGATAAGACAACAAATACAAGTTTATATATATTTTATGGTTTCATTTAGATACAGAGATGACATACATGATAGCATTATTCCAGTCTAGCCTTGGCTGTGATAGTCAAAATAAGGTAAAAGAATATGGAAGACAACCAACACTGACTTTTTTTTTTACTTTCAAACATTATCATGTATATTACAATTATAAAGTACCTGTCGATCATCTGATATAAATAAACTATGCTTTAGCTAAGTTACAAAATCATTACAAGTTGTAATTAAGACAGCAAAATGTTGTATTTAACTGTTAATAGAAAACTAAGGTAAACTAGACAGATAGGCTATTCTGTAAAACAAACCAACCTAAGTATATGACTGTGTATATTTGTGTATGTATCATTAGTTATGCAAACTACATGCACATAATTTCTGTCACCCTCAGTCAATATTCTCTTAATTTTCATACACTCACAGTCACAAACATAAAATTAAACAGACTATCATATTTTCTATCCACAATCGAAAGTGTTTGATTTTATGGCAGTTATTGTCGTTCGACAGACGTCCCAGCTGTGACAACATGTTTTTATTTCTAATATGTTGTTTAAAGAATTAAATTTGATGTCGACAGTTGCACCTACGTCTCTGGTACTACCCGACGGTTCAAGTAGGTCTCCGGACGGTAGTGTATATGGCAGTATATATACATATATACATATGTTTTATTTTTTTTTTATATGGCCGTAGGAATAGCTTGAAGGAAATTTAGCTAGTATTTCTAACTAACCATACGGCCGGTCAGTTCCATCAAGTTGCACATACTACATTAAAATTGCAACTGAAGCACAATATGCAGAGTA
>NC_068993.1:26687393-26688512 GCF_001194135.2 Octopus bimaculoides
ACTGAGATCACAACCTTCTTTTGCACAAGCAGTCCTTTTGGCGAAGGGGTTTTGGCTGTTGACCTTTGCTACACCAAGATCGTGTGCGTCCCACGTTGGAGTACAGTACCCACTTTTGATCCATAGTGATTACTGACTCCAACCATTCGAATGTTCGGCTTCGCCAGAGCAGACATTGACATGCACTGACACGTGCTTGTTTGTTCGCTTCAGTCAATTCATGTGGCACCCATTTTCCAACTTTGCTGACCTTGCCGAGAAGATGCAGGTGGTTGATGATCGTGATGTGGGAGACGCCAAACTTTATTGCAAGTTGACGTGCAGTTTTGCATTGGATCGGCTTCAATGACTTGCAACAATGCATCATCATGGATCTCTTCTGAGCACCCACCTCGAGGTTGATCTTCCAGTGACTAATTGTCAGATTCAAAGCGCTGATGGCAATTTCCGCAAGTACTTTTCGAGACAGTGCAAGGGCCAAACGTTTCGCAGATTAGTTCAGCTGCGTCACGCATAGATGTGCCATGTTTGAAGTGATACAGTATGACGCCACGTAGAGTCAGCTTTAGAACTGCAATATTTTGAGCCATTTTGCGCAAAAAGTGATGTATTTCACAAATACAACAACTGACACAGAAAGCTAAAAAGCTAATAAACAAATAGAGTGATTGTCAGTCTTTATATAGTCACAATAGACACGCTGGCTGCTCCTGATTGGTCGGTGACGCTGATTGGTTGCGGGATAGAAGGCGGCTTGGTTGTCCAAGAACTTTCTTACCAAACTGACAGGTGGTGTAAACAACAAAAAGATGTATTAGTTTAACGCTCGGGAATAGAGAAAGTCTTTAACGTTTCGAGCTACGCTCTTCAACAGAAAGAATACGGAGAAAACAAGGAGAAAAGCACGGAGAAAAAAAATTGAATGTTGTGGTCAGCGATCTATCATGTATGTATGTATACATTATTTAGATTATTTACATTTGACGGATATTTGTCCTCATCTTGTTTGTTGTTAACACAAAATCCTCCAGCCTTCATCAGGTGTCTTGGGGAAATTTCGAACCTGGGTTCGCATTCCTAAGGTATTTTTCGATGTTATTATCATCATCATCATTATTA
>NC_068993.1:26689246-26689888 GCF_001194135.2 Octopus bimaculoides
TATATATATATATATATATATATGCATATATACGACGGGCTTCTTTCAGTTTCCGTCTACCAAATCCACTCGCAAGGCTTTGGTCGGCCCGAGGCTATAGAAGACACTTGCCCAAGGTGCCACGCAGTGGGACTGAACACGGAACCATGTGTTACTATCTGTTACTTGTTTTAGTCATTGGACTGTGACCATGCTGGAGATATCACCTTCAAGGTTTTTTAGTCAAACGAATCGACACCAGAACTTATTTTCCCACCCTTCTTTTTTTCCCTTTTTCCCCCTTTCCCCCTTTGAGCTTGGTACTTATATTATCGATTTTTTTTTGCCGAACCGCTAGGTTACGGAGTCGTAAACCAACAAACCAACGCTGGTTGTCAAATTCGATAATATAGGTACCAGGCTTAAAGGGGAAATTGGGAAAAAAAGGAAAAAAGGAAGGGTGGGAAAATAAGTTCTGGTGTTGATTCGTTTGACTAAAAAACCTTGAAGGTGATATCCCCAGCATGGTCGCAGTCCAATGACTAAAACAAGTAACAAATAGAAGATATATATGCAAATACATACGTCCATACAGACATATGCACACACACACACACACACACACACACACACACACACACACACACACACACACACACACAC
>NC_068993.1:26689902-26690694 GCF_001194135.2 Octopus bimaculoides
ATATATATATATATATATATATATATATATATATATATATATATAATGTACATACATAAACATGCATAAATATTTGTTTGTGTAACAAGCCAGCCAGCAGTTTTGTTATGAATGAGGTTACAGCCGTCCCATCCATTGACTCGCTATCATTGGTAACACCTGTGTAAGCGTGTGTGCGTAGGATTACATCACTATTACAGATTACACCCAGGGTGGGGCGAGTGGTGTTGTAAATGAATAGAGGTGGTGTAGAGAATTCGTGAGGCGTACGTGGGAATAAAGTTAGAGAGGAGTCTGCTTGTAAATCTAGACCAGAAGACACCAGAAATTTAAAGCAATTTGCAAAACGTCACCACCATCACCGACATTGCCTCGTGTCATTACCATCTCCACCACCAAAACGTTCACTTTATTGTCAACACTATTATACCGCTACCCCTATCACCCTCACCTCAGTTCCGAATGCTTGGCCACACCCTGACAGCTGTGGCTATTGTACAATTGTTTGCAGGTTACTTGGTTGTTGTAGCTTTTTTATTTCGATATTGACGGAGAAAAAAAGAGTGAACAAAGCTTTTTATATGACAATGAGATGTAAAACAAGAGAGGGGGAGAGAGAAGTAGAGAGAGAGAAGGGGGGAGAGAGAGAGAGAGAGAGAGAGTGAAAGAGACAGTGAAAGTAGTTTCAGTGGTTATGGTGGGAGTTTCACGGCAATCTCCACTGTGAGTCATTCGTCCTTGATCATTTGAAAATCCATTCAGCTTTTCAACCAAGACACAGCATTGACCGTC
>NC_068993.1:26697040-26700263 GCF_001194135.2 Octopus bimaculoides
CACACACACACACACACACACACACACACACACGTGTGTTTGTGACTTCTTTGAGTGGTGAGCCGATATGTATATATATATATGAAGGCGGCGAGCTGGCAGAAACGTTAGCACGCCGGGCGAAATGCTTAGCGGTCTGTCTTTACGTTCTGAGTTCAAATTCCGCCGAGGTCGACTTTACCTTTCATCCTTCCGGGGTCGATAATTCAAGTACTAGTTGCGTACTGGGTCGATCTAATCGATTGCCTTCTCCTCCAAAATGTCAGGCCTTGTGCCTAGAGTAGAAAAAAGATATGTATGTATGTATGTTTGTGCGTGCATGCGTGTGTGTGCGTGATGGAAAAGATAGAGGAGGCGGGTGATAGAGTTCCGATCTGGAGTTTTATTGTTTCCTCAGCTGACACTCATGAGTCTGAGTTCAATATCACAGCTTAATAATCCATTAAGTTGTGCGACAGCCGGTAATAACTTTCCCTTCGAGTGTATCTAAAGGAAATCGGTCAAACAGAGGAGATAAGGAAGCTACTGCTGTTTTTATTTATATGTTTATTTATATGTTTAGAGTTATGTCACCTTTTTGTTTGCTCTTTACTCGATAAGTCCGTCTGTCAAATAGTGAAATACCTCGCTCAAACCACTTCTTTCTCTTCAGTTGGTTACATCGGAAACCTCTTCACTGCCCGCAACATCTGCAAAAAGTAAGTTGCTGTTCCTGGTGGTGGTATTTTTTGTTCTGACATTTAAACTGGGTTTTCTCTTGTCAAATGTTAACTCTTTGTCTTTATAACTTTGCCCGTTCAATTGCAAAACCTGTAAACGAGTATTGGTTGCCATCTTCATGAATAAATAACACTTCCTTCGCCTAAGAAAGAGATCGATATATCGAGCCAGTGTGTGTGAGTGTGTGCGCGCGCGCGTTGCACGTACAGTTAAAATGTTTTTATGACTAGCATGATAGGGTGGAAGCTTAATCTTTGTTAAAGTGAAAAAAAATTAAAGTAAACCTGGAAGAAAATACCTCATTAGTGGTTGTCTATGAAACATAACTTCCCATCAAACAACAAATCAATAATGATAACATTTATAATAATAATAATCCTTTCTACTATAGGCACAAGGGCTGAAATTTGGGGGCTGGGGTTAAGTCGATTACATCAATACCAGTGCTCAACTGGTACTTATTTTATCGACTCCGAAAAGAAAGGATAGAAGGAAAAGTCGACCTCGGTGGAATTTGAATTGAGAACGTAAAGACGGTCGAAATGCCGCTAAGCATTTTGCCTTGTGTGCTCACAATTCAGCCAACTCGCTCATACTCATGTATAAGTGAATGTTTGAGTATATTCAATAGAGTAGACAGCATAAGAGACTTAATTAGCTTTAGCATGAAGAAATGCAAAGTAGATCTCTTATCAAGTGACGCAGTCTAAGGGAAACTTAATATTCAAGAGAGGCATTTTCCAAGTGGACTCGTCATCCTCTTTAATATTTGTCATGTGTTTGATCCTCAGTTTAATATAAAGGAAGGCAAAGGCAGAGTATTGGTTCAGAAATAGTGAGGGAAAAAGTAACCATTCAAACCGACAGGGTATTTACTACAGAAATGAAATGAACATTGAGGAGTACATCAGAAGAGTGAGGAAGCCAATGAAATCAAAGCTAAATGGTCAGAATCTAGTGAAGGCTGTAAATACTTGGGCAGTATCATTACTTAGATACTCAGCAGCTTTTGTAGATTTGACAAAAACTGAACTAGCAAAGCTAGACAGGAATAGAAAGGAATTCAATATGAATGGAGGAGTTCACCCCAGGACAGGAGTAGCAAGATTATACTTAGCTAGAATGGAAGGCGGAAGAGGGTTAATATCAGTAGAAGACTGCGTGGAGTTAGCTAAAGTATATATAGACTCCTATGTAGGTAATAATAAAGTTTATTAAAAGCTGCTAGATTCACAGCAAAACATAGGGAAACCAAAAAGCCAGGTTATCGGGCAGGAGAAGGCTTTGCATGGTAGATTTCCAAAGATAGTTTCAGAAAATAGTAGTAGTGAGACATGGTTATGGTTGCAGAAAGGAAGGCTGAAAAGGGAGATAGAAAGTTTGTTAGTAGCAGCACAAGATCAAGCATGAAGGACAAATTGGACAAAAGCCAAGATAGACAAAAAACATGTAGATTTTCAATGTAAATTATGCATATCAAAAGAGGAAAGTGTTACTCACATAGTAAGTGAATGTAGCAAGCTGGCATAGAAAGAATACAAGAAAAGACATCACAATCTAGGGAGAGTAATCCACTGGGTGCTTTGTAGAAAGCTAGGATTTGAACATACTGATAAATGATATGAACATGAATCTAATAAAGTACTAGAAAGTAAGAAATATAAGATGTTGGAGACTTTAACATTCAAACTGACAGAATAATAGAAGCTAGAAGGCCTGATTTAGTAGTAGTAGATAAAGAGAATAGAAAGTTCCAAATAATTGACTTTACAGTCCAAAATAATGCAAACATTAATGTGAAAAGTATAGAAAAAATAGCAAAGTACCAGGACCTAGCTATTGAATGACAGAGACTATGGAAAGTGCGGGTAAAATGAATCCCAGTAGTTATAGTTGCATTAGGAACTATCCCTACAGATCTGAACAGATGGTAAGAGGAAATGGGCATAAAACAGTTTAGTACAGCTCCAGAAAACAGTTATTAGGGACAGCTAGGATACTAAGGAGGGTTCTTGGCATCTAAGGTTATTTGTTGTAACGCGATGTTAGGATTTTTTCTTCGGCGAGAAATGGAAGAAAATTTGAAGAAAGAAGAAAAAAAACAACATAATAATAATAATGATGATAATAATAATAATAATCCTTTCTACTACAGGCACAAGGCCTGAAATCTGTTGGAGAGGATACTCGATTACATCGACCCAAATGTTTTACTGGTACTTAATTTATCGACCTCGAAAGGATGAAAGGCAAAGTCGACCTCGGCGAAATTTGAACTCAGAACGTAGAGACGGATGAAAATACTGCTAAGCATTTCGTTCATCTTGCTAACGATTCTGCCAGCTCGCCACCTTAATAATAATAATAATAATAATAATAGTAATAATAATAATAATAATAATAATAATAATAGTAATAATGATAATAATGATGATGATGATGATGATGATAATGATGATGATGATGATGATGATAATCTTCTAATATAATAATGAGCGTATTT
>NC_068993.1:26701218-26705355 GCF_001194135.2 Octopus bimaculoides
GATTTTTTTTTTGTTTTTTTCACATTTTTGTACCCTTTTTATATATAAAATACAATTAACCGTCATTTTTGACGGCACGGGGTCAGCTAATAATAATAATAATAATAATAATAATATTAATAATAATAATAATAATAACGAAAATAATCAATAACATATATAGCATACAAAATGTGAAAATTCAGTTATGGACGCTTCTCTCTTCTTTTTCTCTCCCTCTTTTCCCATCTCCCTCTTTCTCTCTCTCCTATTCTTTATTCCTCTTTTTCTCTTATCACGTGAAAGCGTTACCGACAGGCAAAGTAACACAATGACAAGCAGAATTATTATAAGATTAACTTTTAAATGTTATGAGCAACAATTAATTCTACACATTTACTCCCGGTGCAGCGTCCTCTAGTCTTATCTCGGAGACGATCTACACATTACTTTATTTCCAGTTCAAATCAAGTCGTAAATCATTTCATTTGGGTGTACCATATATTAAGATACACAACTTGGAATTATCACATTAAAATTTACAAGCCGGTGTTAGATATTAAACTATATAATATGAAAGTATACAAATTAAGTAGCTGACTGAGATATATGAAATGTTGGTGTCAGAGAATGAGTCATGTGGTGCAAGCGTAGGTAAGTTTAATAGAAGACGTAGAGGTATGAGGTAGAGGTATCACGGATTAAAACACATCAGGTTAGTGTATCCCCGATTTGAATTTAATACTCGCAGATGTTAAACTTTTATTTCGCTTGGAGGTGCCCTACATTAAATAATGTAACTTGAGGGCAACACAGAATTAAACCGAATCATTTAATTTAGGAGTTTTATTGAAAGAAGGGTTTATATATTACAAACCCAGTCAAACAACCACACACACACACAATTCTAAATTCATGCACAACCCCTCGCCTATACCCAACATTCTGTATCTTTTTTCCCATGCATTTGATATTTTCTCTTCCTCGTTGGATCCTAAGTGTAGGGTATATTATGCTAATGAGTTAACAGCCCCTAATCCTCTCATTATTTCAAAGGCGAGAAAGAAACGAAGAATGAAAGGTAGAGAGGAAAGAAAGAATTCATGAAAGAAAGACTATAGAGGACCAGAACACGTGCTCTGTTCATCATCTGTATGGAGGTGGGGGGAAAGATGAAGGGTAGTGGCGATTGAGTAGATAGCAAGTTCGGCATGGAAGCTGGGTGCCCCGCGGACCTGTTTGCTTGTGACAATGTGGAGTTTGTGGTTACTAAATATTTTCGTGCATATAGAGTGTGTGCGTATATGTATGTTTCTGAATAAATGATTTTGCGTACAGCATTTATTTCATTGCCTCATATGTGTGAGCGTATGTGTGTGTGTGTGTGTGTGTGTGTGTGTGTGTGTGTGTGTGTGTGTGTGTATACATACAAATATGAGTGCATTTCAGTTTGTATATATATAACTAATAGAAATTCAAACATACTTACACGCACGCGTGCACACACACACACACACACAAACACAAACATAAATACATTCTTCTTATTCTTTTACTTGTTTCAGTCATTTGACTGCGGTCATGCTGGAGCGCCACCTTTAGTCGGACAAATAGACCCCATGACTTAACCTTTGTAAGCTTAGTACTTATTCTATCGATCTCTTTTGCCGAACCGCTCAGTTACAGGGACATAAACACACCAGAATCGGTTGTCAAGCGATGTTGGGGGTCAAACACAGACACACACACACACACACACACATATATATATATATATATATATATGTATATATATATATATACGACGGTCTTCTTTCAGTTTCCGGCTCACAAGGCTTTGGTCGGCCCGAGACTATAGTAGAAGACACTTTCCCAAGGTGCTACGTAGTCGGACTGAACCCGGAACCATGTGGTTGGTAAGCAAGAATACTTACCACACAGCCACTCCTGCGCCTGTGTGTTTTTGTTCTTGAGAGAGTAAAAACTATCTCAGAACAATTACAATACGTAAAATAAATAACATGAATCCCAACATCAAAATTATTTAAACAAATCGCCATGTGTTTTTTTAATTCATTTTTAGTAATACAGGATGATCTTATTAAGGATTATCAGAATCCATCTTTGTATTCTTCTTTGTTTTGCTTTGTCTTTTGTTTTTTTTTTTATGATAATAATGATGATGGCAATGATGATGAGAAGGAAGAAAAGGAGGAAGATTGTAGAAAGCCCTGGAGGCCAGTTGTATGATCAAACGGTTGGATGAAAATAAAAACGAAACAAAAACTGATACTAAAAATATTTTTTAATATTTAACATAAGGGGAACGAAACAATAGGGAATCACATGGTACAATACATTGCATTCCCAGTCATTCTTTCAACCTTATTACTCTCTCAGTGATTATATTTTCTAAACTACTTCAGACTCATTTGGCGCCAATTTGTAACGTTTTATATACATTTTCCTTGTAGCAAATCAAACGAAAACATTACTCCAGTTGGTGTGATCATATGGTAAAACTTTGAAGCTAAGCCTGTTAGAAGGAGTAGGGATTGACTTAGTGTTTCACCCCCTTTCTCCCTTCCGTGACAAATAGATTTTAATGATCACATGAGGAAAGTGGGCGGCAATGGAATTAACAACAGCACCAGAAGCAGTACCAGCTCGAGATAAAACTCAATTGATATACTCACGCTTACGAGAGGAGAGACAAAGAGTGAGAGAGAGAGAGAGAGGGGGGGGACAGGAAAATAGAAAGCAAAAGAGAAACAAAGAGGGGTGAATAGCGAGAGAAAGCATAGGATATTTTGGAAGAGTCTTGCCATTCCAACTACCTCCCTCCTCTCTACACCAAATTGGACTTGCTATGAAAATGTCACACGGCATACCTCAATTTTCTTTTTAGTCAATTGAAATTTTAGGTGTCCTCGTCTTAGCATCTTTTGAGATAAATTTTAACTCAAATTACACAGTTCCTAATTTGGATTATAATTTTAACTGATTAAAGATATTTACGTCTCCCCACTTCATGCGTGGTGACTTATTCCCAACTGTATCGCATGAGTGTCGAGGTCGAATTTGTGTGAAAAAGTTTTGACACCAAATAATAAATGTGTAAGTGAAGTTAACAATGTTTGCGTGCAGCGAAAGACTTATATGTGTCTTCTTCCCAGTAATAATTTCAATTTCAACATATGACCTCAGATCAAATTACTTGCAAAACAAGTCCATCTCCGAAATCTTATCTGTTTTCTTCATGTAAGCACCAATGGGAAATCGTCCAATATTATTATTTTTTGTTTTTTGTTATCAATGAAAAATTTTCACACACACAAACGCACAGAAGTTGTAATGTCTTGACAGGTGTGAGCGGAATGGGCTTCGTTGGCAAGGTCTAACAAGACTAAAATATCTCTGCCAAACATCATACAAGACCACACCCTAAATTTTGTCATTTACTTTTGGTCGATTGAAAATTCAAAGTTTCTCACCATAGTCTTCTTTCAGCTGAATTTTCATTTTCGTTATTACACTGAGTTCAAATTACACCGATGTCGACTTTGCCTTTCATTCTTTAGGTTTCGATAAAATAAGTACCAGTGGAGCACTGAGGTCGATGTAATTGACTTACACCAACTTCCGAAATTGCTGGCCTTGTGCCAAAATTTGAAACCATTATTATACGATAATTTCATTTGATTAAAAATGTTTCCAGCTTCTCTTTAAGTATGTCAGCAATCATAATATATAACTATCATACGTACACACGTATATACAAGTGCACATAAATTCACACACACTCAAAATGAGTTAGTGGCTAATGTCAGGAATTTGAACAACAAAGACAAAGAAAGGTGCACTAAATATTATAGAAGATAAGTTTCTGATTTATTGGAATTAGCTTTGCTTCAAGGAACGTAAAGAAACACACAACCGCAATTATATCCGATCCTAAATGAGAAAGTAGGCTTGTGCGAAAAAATCAACAATCCTCTGGAATTAACATACCTTTAAGGAAAAAAAAAAAGCAGTCTTTTTTTTTTTTTGCTGGCGATAAGAGGGCTGTTTAAAATCATGTATTCCCGCCGCGGACAAGTGTCATCAGCACAGCAATTTTCAAACATTGGTCCCAAGACACGTGTGTGTGTGTGTGTG
>NC_068993.1:26707230-26709005 GCF_001194135.2 Octopus bimaculoides
TATATATATATATATATACCTATACATACATATATACATATATACATATAAATTTATACATATACTTCTATACATATACATCTATACATATACATCGATACATTTTTTTTTACCCTGCCATTGCATAGACCTTAAGTTTGGCATATGTAAAATTTGTATGAAATCAGTTGGGTATTTCTCTAGTTTTAGTGATGTACATATACATACATACAGACAGACACACATTCTCAGTTTTATATATATAGATACATATATATGTGCCTGTTGTGTACGCGTATTTATACATACACACACACTCACACACACACACTCACGCACTCACAAACACACTCACACACGCTCATATATATAGCAAAGCCAGTCAAAAACTAGAATTCTAAAATGTGAGCAGTATCCTGAATTACTTGACCAGTACTGATGAAAACTTTTTGGTTTACAGACAAAGAAAAAAAAAGACACGTTCCACAAATTCCGTGTCAAAGCAGAACAACTAAATTATGCACAAACGTCTCTAGCATTGTAAAGGCAGAACCAATATTAGATATTCAAGTAAGATCTGGAAATTCAGAGACACGTGTAGTGAAGGATTTTTTGTTGGTGAAGTCTTTAAAAATGATGACATTCTGCTATTTCAGAATATACTTCGAAAGAGTTAATAAAAGGCTAATGCTGCTCCCTGCAACCTATGAGACGGTAGACACGTGTCCTTTGTAATGTTTTGGAAGATAAATATATTGAATAGCAGTAAAAGGTTATTGCTGAGTTGTATTCTATAAATATGGGAGTAATGTGGACAGCAAGTAACGCCACTATAGCTGCAGAAATATCAGATTACTAACTGGTACAGTTCCTGGGCTGCGGCCATGCTGGGGCACCGCCTTGAAGGGTTATAGTCGAACAGATCTACCCTAGTTGTTAAGCGGTAGAAAATAGTAACATACACAGGCACACACACACACACACACACACACACATATATATATATATGGAGAGATAGTCGGACGAGCTCTCACAGTTTCCATCGATCAAATTCAATAACACGGCATTGGTCGACCCAGGGCTATAGTAGAAGACAATTGTCTAGGTGCTGCGCAGTGGAACTGAACCCGAAACCACTTCGTTGTAAAGCGAGTTAGTACTTTAGTGTGTGCAGCCAATGGAATGATATTTTTGCAGTGCGACGAAATAGAGACACAAACACCGGCATAAAATACATACTGAAACCATAAATCTTACTTTGTATTTCGCGTATAATATATATTGTGGAAGACACATATCTTTAACAGCGGCTTCATGTCTTATTAGACACGATGCTGCTGTACTACTATTTTTGGAAAGGATTATCCTGAAGTATTTGACCGGTACTGATGAAAACTTTTTGGTTTACAGACAAAGAAAAAGAAAGACACGTTCCACAAATTCCGTGTCAAAGTAGAACAACTAAATTATGCACAAAGGTCTCTAATATTGCGCCAAAAAGTACATAGCTATGGTAGTCTTAATTTCATTGAGGAAGCTTTATTTCTAACTTAGAGACCTGCTTCACTAGCATTGCACTGATATAAAGAACCAAACGAAAATTATATACACGTATAATAGGCGCAGGCGTGGTTGTGCGAATAAGACGTTTGCTTCTCAGCTACGTGGTTCTGCGTTCATTCCCACTGCGTGGCACGTTAGAACAGTGTCTTCTACTATAGCCTCAGGCCGACCAAAGCCTTCTGAGTGGATTTGGTAGACGGAAAGTGAAAGAAACCCTTCATTCATATATATAT
>NC_068993.1:26709144-26711021 GCF_001194135.2 Octopus bimaculoides
TATATATATATATATATATATATATATATATATGTATGAATGTATGTATGTGTGTGTGTGTGTGTGTGTATGTGTGTGTTTGTCCCTCCGTTACCGCTTGACATCCAGTGGTGATATGTATACGTCCAGATAACTTAGCAGTTCGGCAAAAGAGACCGAAAGACTGAGCACTAATCTTAAAGGTCGATTGGTTCGATTAAAAGCCTTCAAGGCAGTGCTCCAGCATGACCGCAGTCAAATGACTGAATCAAGTAAAGATATAACTTAGCCTCTCCTCTTCCCGCGCTACCACACCGATCTCTGCATCCCTAACCCCAATTCCTCCGTCTACGCAGGCTCTGCAGCAACGACTATAACTTTGAGACTCAGTCTGAACTCATGGTTCTCCATTTCATCCTACATTGATATTATCCACACTGCCCTTGCCCGGGAACTATTATCCACACCATTATACACGCTGCCCTTGCAGTCCGACCCCTCCACCTCGCACATCTTCCTTAGCCTACTCCTTCCTTACTTCAAACGAGTTCATAACTTTCGTGACCTCCTGGTCCACAGTTTCTTTCCTACCCCCGCCTCCCAGTCTGGGTCCTTCCCCTGCTTTCGCCCACGCTGTCGCACCTACCCTATCACGTCACCGACTTGACCTGCACCTCCAGTAATGTTATTTACTACATCTCCTGCTCTCTCTCTCTCCCTCTCCCTCACTCTCTCTCTCCCTCCCCCTCTTTCTCTGTCATTCCCTGTACATTGGACAAACAGGGCGCAACTTGGCTGACCGGTTGGCGGAGCACCTCCGGAACATCAGACTCGGCAATGACACCCCAGTCTCGCGCCACTTCCGCTCTATCGGTCATTTGCTAAAACACCTGTCTGTGTTCAGACTGTCTCTGCACAGGGTCCATCCGGACAACCGCTTTCGCCGTGAACAGGAATTGATCCTCTCTCTTTGTTCTTTTGCCGCATATGGGCTCAACACACTACCTCTCTGCATCTAACACCAGCCACACACAGATTCCTACCCACCGCCCACATACAACTTCCCCCTTCACCAACACACCTGCATACCGTCTACCTCGGTACCCACACCACACACACACACCTCTATACAAACACCCATACACACTCATTACTCACTTCACATACCATTTCACACACACATACACAAACACCTTCCCACTCTACTCACACTTGCACCGAATTCTACACACACTCAGCACCCACACCACACACCATCATGCACACTCCAACACCCACACAAGTACATATTACTTGAATACAGACAATATATGCACACATGCAACACGCATAGACAGATAACTTGTGCCCACAAACATACACTATACCCATGCTCAATATTTAGTCACAGACACACACACACTCGCATACACACATGCACACACCACCTGAACAAACACACATCAACTGCTACACACAACACGCACACATGTTAACCTCACACAAATACACACGTCCATACGCACACAAACACACACATACAATCACCCACACATAAGTACTCACTCGCTCCCAATCACACATACACACTTACACACACAACACTCTTACATACACACACCACTCTTACACACACACACACACACACGCTTGCGCACCTTAGTTCGTCGGGGATCACCGTTATCGTTATTGTAATTATTATTAGTATTATCATCATCATCATCATCGTCATTATTATCATTATTATCATTATTATCATTATTATTATTATTAATATCATTATTATTATTATTATTATTATCATTATTATCATCATTATTATTATTATTATTATCATTATTATTATTATTATTATTATTATTATTATTATTATTATTATTATTATTATTATTATTATTATTATTATTATTATTATTATT
>NC_068993.1:26713899-26714903 GCF_001194135.2 Octopus bimaculoides
AGTTCCTCAGAGCACGCATCCTAGCTCTGACAACGCATCCTTCGTATTTGGCGTTAAAGTGTTGGTCGAGGGCCAACCTCGCTGCCAGTACGTTGGACGCGATGCCAATTCTAAGTGCCTCTTCTAATTTCTTAACTAGGTCTCTCTCTATTCTATTTCAGTCTAATGCTAGGGCCTTACTGTACCCAACCGATCCTGCTTCAATTGCTTTCTTTAGGGCATACCACCATCTATTGTTGACGATGGCGCCCGTCAATGCTCTCTTAAATATTGTGCTAATCCGGTCCCTGTAAGCTTGGCGTGCCGTGAACGACGCGTTTAGCTTCCAGTAACCGGGACTCTGCCTATGTGTCTTATCTAAGTCAAGTGTACAAGTCACAAATTTGTGATCTGTGCAGCTGATTATGTGGAATTGTCCGACAGAATACTCCATCTAAATACGATCTGGATGACCCGCGGCGGTTGCTCCATGTCCACATTGGCACATTCAGGTGGTCCAGTCGTTACCTGTCAGACAGTTGAAAACGTCTGAGCAGGTCTTTGAGGTATTTACATCCCATCCTATTACTATCTCTGCCCACGTAGTCTAAATGCGTGTCCAAGGTAGCGTTCCAATCCCCCACTAAAAGAAAAGGTCGAGACGTTCCCAGGAAAACCTCTAGACGTCGAAAGAAATCTGGCCGACCTGTCAAGGACGGTGCATAAACTGTTATCAGTCGAAAAGCACACCCATTACTGCCATCGACATCAAGACGACCAGCCTACCCTCCGAGTCTAGGAAAATTGCTCTTACTTTGAGGCCCAGACTTGTCTGAGGAAGCACCGCGGTGCCACCCCCGCCCATTCTCAGCAGACAAGGAGAAAAATAAATGTCGAAATGTCCGCCGAACATGTACTGGAGAACCCGTAGGTTGTGGAGTCTGGTCTCACTGATGGCTATGATATGCAGATTCTGTGACTTAATGTCAATTTAACCGGCAGCCTTGTTTCCAAGGCGACCCCAA
>NC_068993.1:26714913-26716412 GCF_001194135.2 Octopus bimaculoides
GAGAGAGAGAGAGAGAGAGAGAGAGAGAGAGAGAGAGAGAGAGAGAGAGAGAGAGAGAGTCACTGTCCGAAAGTTGTTTGTCCTTTACCTCACAGTCTTCTCCCAGAAGGTTTATGTACAGTTTTTTAGAGAGATATTTTTGAAATCTCCTTACTGCATCTGGGTAGAGAGACTTCAGTGTGCTGTGTGTGTTCTGTGTTATGTGTATGATTTTAATGCGTTGTGGTGGTGCTGTGCGTGGGTGATATTTGTTTTGGTTTCGTTTTCGTTTTCTGATATGTCAGTATTTGACCTAATGCATTCCATTAGGTATGGATTGTTAGTGTTTATAGCTGTCAACATTGTTGGGGTGTCTGGTATTAGTGTGTTTGTGTTAGTTCTTTTGTTTTCTGCAAAAAGTGTTTTGGTTTCGGGAGTGGTAAACTCTTTGTTTGTTTGCTTTTCTATCCTTTTTTCCTTCTTTTTCTTTTTCCTCCCGTAGCCAATTGCCAATCATCTGTGTCGTCTTCATCTGACGACATGTTGGAGGAAACAGAAGGTGGGTGGAAGGGTATTGAGGTCTATTTCTGAGTGTGTTAATTTTGTTGTTGGTATTGCTGCTGGTTGGTGACAGTTGGGATGTGGTGTATGGGTTTTTGGAAGTGGGGTATGAGTCCTTTTAGTTTTCTCTTCTTCCTTTGGAGTTGTTGTTGTTGGTGGTGGTGATGGTGTTATTTGGTTGGGCTGGTTTGTTGGTTGCTGATGTTCCTTCATTTGTTTGTAGAGCTGTTTTATTAGTTGTGCATATGATGGTGTGGGTAACAGTGCTGGTTATTATTTTTTTTTTAGTTTTTCGTTTTCTTGTGGTTGTTGTTGTTGTCATTGTCGTTTTTGTTGCTGTTGTTGTTTCTGTGCTAGTGGGAAATTGATTTTCAGGTGTGATTTGCTACCACAGACGTAGCAACGTGGCTTTCTGCCTTCGACAGCCACATGCAAATTTGAACCGTCTGCCAGTTGGATTTGATGTGGAATCCTTTCCATGTTGATTGGATCGAGCAAGGATTTCTACTCTTTGGCCAATCCAATTTTGCTGGTCCAGGACAGCGATTTCCAAGATATGGATTTCCTCCTCGATATCGTAACAAATGGTAGACACAAGCCATTTTATTTCTATCTCAAGGGGCACATCTTTGATTTTGATTTTTGTGAGTCTACGAGTAAGGTATGTAGGGATCATCATTAAGTTGTCGCATTCAAAGGACTTTGTGGAGAGGCTCGTTCTTCACTGTCGAATGTAACTTCGATCGTGGCAAATTTATTCCCTTTGTGATATAGTCTTTAAAGGCCTATACGGGCCTTAAACATTTTTCTACTGTTTCTTGAGTGGCAGTTTCATATAGTTTTGTTTTTAAGTTGAGTGTCTTGTAAATAATTGTTTTTTAAAAATTTCTTCTGTGATTTTTATTATTATTATTATTATTTTTTAATTAAATTTTTTTTTTTTTTTGTGGTGTTTGCAG
>NC_068993.1:26716422-26716949 GCF_001194135.2 Octopus bimaculoides
AGCTTTAAAGCTGCGGCAAAATTGCTTTGAGTGTTCGTGTTGATTGTAGTGGTGGTGGCAGTGGTGGAGGCAGTGTTTATAGTAGTAAACTTTGTCTTTACTTCTTTGTTTGTATCTTCTAAAGCCTGTGTGCGTTCAAGCCGAACGACTTTGTTTTCAGTTTCCCTCACCTCTGACTTTCGTAGAGGCGGGAAGTCAATGGTATCCTGGTTTGATTTAGCCATTTTCGTTTAGAATATGACAAGGGAACCGAAGAAATTAAAAAAAAATTTTGGTAATTCACTCCACGTGGGGCATTTCCTATTAATATATTTACTGGGGTTGAAGGAGGTGATGTTAGACAACTCTTTCACAAAAATTATTCCACAAACAAACAGTTTTTCTACAAAAGGAAAAAGCTAACTTAAGTAAGTAGCCGATTTTTCTACAGTCCATTCAGATAGATAGATAGATATATATATATATATATAGATAGATAGATAGATAGATAGATAGATAGATAGATAGATAGATAGATAACCGATGCT
>NC_068993.1:26716959-26718080 GCF_001194135.2 Octopus bimaculoides
GGTGTGTTTACGTTCCGTAACTTAGCACTTCGGCAAAACTGACCGGTAGAATAAATATTAGACTTAGAAAGAATAAGTCCTGGGGGTCGACCTCTTCGACTAAAAACCTTTAAGGTGGTGCTCCAGCATAGCTGCAGTCAGTCAGATGTCTAAAACAAGCAAGAGAATAAAATGTATGTATGTATGTATGTATGTATGTGTGCGTGTATACACACACACACACACACACTGAGGATGCGGTCAATAAATTGTCGTCTAAATTAAGCAAAAGTGAAAATTACACTAACATCTCATTTTAACAGATGTATTTACAAAAATTACATAAAAATATCTTAAATAGTAAAGAGTAAATTCATTCACTAAAATCGCTACTAGCTTCAACCACAACCTCCAGACGACTTCGGAATCTTCTGCACCTCTTCTGGACAGTCTTGTTTAATTTGGTGAATGCTGCTATAATCCTTGCCTTCAGTTCATCTTTGGTGTTATAAACAGTTTTGTTGGTCTCTCTCTCACTCGACTGCGCCCCACACATAATAATCAAGGGGGTTGCAGTCCGGGGAGTTAGGTGGCCACATGTTAGGGGTGATGTGGTCGCAGAAATTGTCTGACAGCTATGGCTGGGATCTCCTGCTGTGTGGCATGGCGCATAGTCCTGTTGCCAGACATAGGGTCTTCTCGCAGCCACCCTCTTGAACCTGGGCAACACTACCTCCTCCAGGCATTTGATGTAGGCCTCAATGTTGAGTGTGAGGCCGTGTAGGAAGATGAATGGAGGCCTAACGTTGCCATCCCTAGTCATCATTCCAAACACCATGATGTTGACTGGATGTTTGATTTTTATCACTCTTGGTACATATTTTGGGGACAAGGCAAGCCAACGGTTGCTCTGTGTTCACCATGTGTTCGTATTAGATCTTCCGGTGCGAGTACCAAACAGTACAGCATGTCGTTTCCAAATTTCTGGGAGAGTGAATTGCATCATGGTGTTGTTTTTCTCACAGACGGTGCCCAGCTCACCCTACTATACTGTGTAGTCGACAAAATCAAAAACAAACAGTGCACATGCGCGTAATTAAAAATATAAGATGGCTACAATTTACCCATCGCACTGTGTGTGT
>NC_068993.1:26718419-26718987 GCF_001194135.2 Octopus bimaculoides
ACATACAAAGCAGACAAAAGGAGATACAACTGAAAAGCGACACAGAAAAACTAGGTTCATTGTTAAAGTTGTCAACAACAAAAACAACTGAAATTAATAATCTTCATGCACATGCACGGACACTCACACACACACAGACATGCAAACCACCATAAGTATATACTTATCATTCTCACCATCCGGTTGTACATACGTATGTCTTAGTCTATGTGTGGTTATATATAGATATATATCTTTACTCTTTTAATCTTTTACTTGTTTCTCTCATTTGACTGCGGCCATGCTGGAGCACCGCCTTTAGTCGAGCAAATCGATCCCGGGACTTATTCTTTGTAAGCCTAGTACTTATTCTATCGGTATCTTTTACCGAACCGCTAAGTTACGGGGACATAAACATACCAGCATCGGTTGTCAAGCAATGCTAGGGGGATAAACACAGACACACAAACA
The DNA here is from genome assembly GCF_001194135.2 of Octopus bimaculoides. Lineage (NCBI taxonomy): Eukaryota > Metazoa > Mollusca > Cephalopoda > Octopoda > Octopodidae > Octopus > Octopus bimaculoides. Next base: position 26,718,870 of record NC_068993.1, read on the forward strand.
TACACACACACATACATATATATGACGGGCTTCTTTCAGTTTCCGTCTACCAAATCCACTCACAAGGCTTTGGTCGGCCCGAGGCTATAGTAGAAGATACTTGGCCAAGGTGCCATGC
>NC_068993.1:26719797-26724785 GCF_001194135.2 Octopus bimaculoides
CATCAGGTGGAGTGGGGTTCCGGCATGTCAAAACATTAAACTAGCTACAATAAACAGCGAGAAACATTTAAACATTCGCGAAAAAATATAAATATTCAAGAGCTACGAGCAAACCAACAGAAGTTGCTAGAAATAACAGTCAAAACATTGCTTAAAACTGACATTTATTAGTTTAAAAAATTCAAGAGCGCAAGTTTGCAATACACTCTAGAATTTTATAAAATAAATTATCTTTCTCGTATCTCCTTCTCCACATAAATCCACAAAGATAAGAATCAACCATGGAACGGTGTGTCCCACACCGGCGTTTGTTTCCACGATTTAGTGCCCAGGTACTTTCAATTTGGTGAACGTGAGTGTGTGTGTATGTATGTATGTATGTATGTATGGATACATAATTGCAAACACACACAAGCGCTCATGCACGCACGTACACACGTACACGTACACGTACACGTACGTATATATATACTGCGTGTTTAACCGGGGTTGTGTCCACAGGTTTAGACATCCAGTCTTTAGCTACATATACTCAAGTATGTAATACAAATGTGAGATGAGATGGATAATAGTGGATCCTTTCAGTAATCGAGAACCTGCAACACACACAAACGCACACACACACATATACATATACGTACATACATATATAATATACATACATACATACATGCATACATACATACATTCATACATACATACACACACATACAAAAATATTACCGCTATAGAGTGAATAGCTCCGCTGATGTGAATGTGCTTTCAAAAATGAAAGAGAGAGAGAGAGAGAGAGAGAGAGAGAGAGAGAGAGAGAGAGAGAGAGAGAGAGAGAGAGAGAGAGAGAGAGAGAGAGAGAGAGAGAGAGAGAGAGAGAGGGGTAACTACGGACAACTGCTCCGAAAGCTTCAGCCTCTATATCCAGATTATAAATTTACATTTATACGAATAATAACTGGTGCACTTGATTTCGTGAGTAAATGCCTAAGTGACAACCTGGAAAAGTTATGATTTTCAGAAAAAGAAATTAACCGGCTAACAGGCAGATTACAGATATAATCCGTAAGTGGAACAGTGAAAATATGAAAGTGTTTTTTAAGTTTAAAATGTGAATTTGTTTTCTTATCTACATTTCAACGATGGAACTTTGTATCGTTGTTAGACACTAGCTCGTTCGTCAGAGGAAGGATATTCCTGAGTGATAGTTTGTCTGTAATATTGCTTGTACTGGCAGTGAACTCCTTGTCAACCCTGTTAACAAAATGCCAAGGGCACATGCTGGGATATATAGAAAAGAATAAAATTGTCAGTCACATATTTTTTTGTTGATGACATAAAGTTATATTTTGGTCACATGATCAGCATCAAGACACCGTAAGAACTAGTCACAACATTCTCTGGAAACATAGGAGTGGAGGGTGAGGAAGATAATGCTCGTACACGATAATCAACAGAAGAAAGATTACCGACCAGAGAATATATACATCAAGTGCTTGTCTATCTCCTCTGTCTCTAATGATGAAAACTATACGTATCTCGTGGTCGATGAGAATGTTGCATACGTTGGTGCTGTAACGAAGGCCAAAATAATAAAAGGGTATTTCTGTAGACTCCGGAAAATATGGAACTCAGAGCTGTCTGCATTTAACAAGACAACATCGCACAATACTTTTGCAGTGCCACTTCTAGTACCAATATTTTGGATATTGGACTGACCTTTGACGAGATCTGCAGCCCGCACATCAAAACGAGAGGGCTATTGGCCACCACTCGCAACTTCCACATCAACAACGACACCGATAGGATGTATGCGTGACGAAGATTTGGTTGTAGAGGCATAGGGTCAGTCCAAATAGCCTTTGAATGTCGCATTGTATCACTCAGACAACACTTACTGAAAAATAAAGAAAGAAATGAGTACATTCCACGCATACTCAAAAGCGAGAACAACAGAGTTGGAGAAGAACTGCCGTGCAGGTACTCTAAGAATGCAAATGTCTCATGTAATCCAAAGGAGGCTGAACTGGCCTAGCTAAACAGAAGCTTGGGGGAGAAGCAGGCATCATACCAGCAAAAAGCAATACATGGCTACATATCTCGAAAACTACAAGATCGTAACAGTATTGACAAGAAGAGTAGACTCTCCTTGACCTGTGATAGACACATTACACCTAGAAGGATATGCTTTCACTATCCAGGATCAAGAGAGACAAAGATACTACCAAATTTCCACGTTGTGATATAAAATGTCTGCTTTACTATACCAGTGTGAAAGATATCAGCCACATCATCAGCAGCTGTCCCAAAATATCTACGAGATTCTACTTGTCCCCGAGGCACGATATAGTTGCAAAGACTATTTACAACGCTGTCTGTAGGAAGGACTGCCCTAACGTATACATAAAAGGCCTTTCAGAGCCAGCATGTATCCACACGCATGAAACCAAGAATACTGGTGGAGTACTCCATTAAAAACAGCACTTCGGTGCAATCATAACAGTGCGACAGAGAACAAAATTCATGCACTGTTGTAGAGGCAGCGGCCCAGTGGACGCGAATGTACCATCAAAGGTCAAAGAAAAAGGAAAATTTATGGTGAACTTATGCAGAACTTGCAACGCTTGAACCTTGACTATAATTTCCTATTTGCGCCTATCGTCATAGGTACCAAGAAATTTACTCAAAAACCTAGAAATATTAGGTTTTTCGAAGAGAAAGTAAAAGAAACTGAGGCGGATTCCAATCTATTAGCGACACAGTAAAGATTTGTAAGACATTCCAAAAATATTCCATGTGAGAGTCTTTAGATGAATAATGAACACACTTGAGTGTGTGCAGCTCAACCACATATTTACAAACACTGGGAACTCTCTTAACTCAAAAATTCTTGTCGCTTTTGTACCGACCGATTGGAACTCTCTTAGGAAGAACTTAAATAAAACTCAGATAAAAAATCATACATACAAACATAGATACATACATATTCATTCATACATACATACATACATACATACATACAGGCTTCGTAGAATTAACATTGAGATTGTCAGCCACCCAAATTTACTCACAGTATTAACTACCTATGAAGCATAATGTTCGTGGACAAAACATTACATAATGAAATCCTCGAGAGGTGAATCTCCATTCGACATCCATAAGACGAAGTAAAAATAAAAGATTTCACCATCGTCCGCGCACATCGTACAGACCGAAATAAAGGGGGGACAGCCATCTTTCTCCATGACTCCTTTTCAGTTGATGCCAAGGATGTATTTTCCAATGACTATTGTGAATCCATATCACTACTCAACAAGGCAAACGACATAATCATTGTTGGTCTTTACAGGCCTCCCCCAAGCACCTCTAAAGTGCTTTGAAGAGTGCCTCAACAAAATCAAGTCCTTCCTTCAAAAATACAACTCCGGAAACATACTAATGATGGGTGATTTTAACCTCCCTCATATAAACTGGCCCACAAAATACTCTGAAGTTAGGCAGATGCTCTACATTAGATAAAGCAGCAGCAGAATTACTCTTTAATCTAATGGATAAATTCTTCCCGACTCAGCTAGTGCTCGAACCAACAAGACAGTGAAACGATCTTGGATCTAATATTAACCAACCACTCTAGCTCTGTTCACAGTATTTCAGTTGAAAAACTCTCCTCTCAGATCACGACATGATACTCTGCAACTTTAATTTCTGGCATATCAAAACCAAACCAGCCAATCCCGCTCCACTGCACTCATTTGACAACATAAACTTCCACAAAGCGGACTGGGGAGCAATCAGAAAGGATCTGTCCTTTATCGATTGGTCTTTCACTCTCAGTTCCATTCACATTGAGACCGCAAGGCAACACTTTTGAAAACATTGTCACCTATACAAGCTCAAAACACGCTCCTACGAAATCCACTAACACAAACAGAAACCGGCTCCCTAAAAAGAAAAAAGCACTCATTAAGCGCATCAAAAGACTCAATAAAAAAAATCAACCAATTAAAATACTCCCACATACAACATCCACATCCAACAACAATGAAAAGGCTGGAGTTGGAAAAACTACATCTGCAGACCGACATGAAAACCTTCATTGAAAATCAAAGAGTTGCGGAGGAACAGTGGGTAATCAAAATCATCAAACACAACCCAAAAGTATTTTATTCTTATGCAAATAAGAATAGAACCGCTGTCTCACCCATTGGACCATTGACCGATGATAACGGCATTCCCCAACACGATGTTAAAGAAATGGCAGAAATACTGCAGAAACAATATTGCTCTGTCTTTAGTGACCCCACTGATATTGACGTAAGGGAGGCGAACGAAGTTGATTCCCAATATAAAATCTCGGACATAACCTTCACTGCTTCAGACATCATAGCAGCAATAAATGAAATCAAATACTATTCTGCTGTAGGCCCTGAGAGATTCCCCGCAAGTCTCCTGAAGGAATGTAGACACCAACTTGCAGTCCCTCTGACCAACCTCTGGAGAAATTCTTTAGACTCAGGTTATATACCGAAATAGCTCCTATCCCCAGTCTGTCATCCCGGTTTTCAAACAGGGAGACAGGTCCCTCGCAGTCAACTATCGCCTAATCTCACTCACCTCCCACATCATTAAAGTATTTGAAAGGGTGGTAAGATCAAGGATAGCTGACTTCCTGGAGACCCACAAACTCCTAAATGCAAACCAGCATGGCTTTCGCCGTGGCAGGGACTGTCTAACACAGCTCTTACACGACATTGAAGATATACTTAAAGCCTTGGGGACAGGTTCGAACACTGATGTCATATATCTTGACTTCAGTAAAGTGTTCGACAGGGTTGACCATAATATCTTACTCACAAAATTGGCAAATGTTGGAATCCGTGGAAAACTTCTACACTGGATTAAGTATTTCCTGAAGAATAGAACACAAGAAGTTGTAGTCGATGGAGTCCACTCAAGCCCAGCAAAAGTCACGAGTGGTGTTCCTCAGGGGACTG
>NC_068993.1:26726934-26727430 GCF_001194135.2 Octopus bimaculoides
AACAGAAATGTACATATATATTGTGAGTGTATATATTTTAAAAACATATGTGCTTATACGAGCGTGCACACTCGTGCGTGTACTTAACATGCTCGTATAAACGCGGACATTTGAAGACCTTCACTGCAGAGACTGTCTCGAAAGAAAAATTCTCCAAATAGACAATGTATATGAAAAAAAAAAAAAAAAAAAAAAAAAAAACCCCAACCCAGTAGGCTCCGAATGACGTCATCGTACCGTAGGATGTATGTTTTCTGTATCGTCACGTCCCATTAGCTACGGACACCAAATTCATCGTTTGTAACCCCATCACTCCAAAAAGAACAGTTCTTATATTTAAACTGCAAATAGTACAACCTGGAATTAATTAACTGGAGGCGCATGAAATGCCTGAAGTTAATTATTTATGTTACATAAATATATACATACCTATGTATGTATGTATGTATGTATGTATTCACACACACACTACTATATAGATATAAATGAATATATA
>NC_068993.1:26727440-26733217 GCF_001194135.2 Octopus bimaculoides
AATGAATATGCTTGTGTGTGTGTGTGTGTGTGTGTGTGTGTGTGTGTGTGTGTGTGTGTCTTTATCATGTGGTGATATATTTCTTCGTGTCAGAGCGCCCCAATCTTTTCATTGAAGAAGGCAAGGAAAGAAGAAAAAATATTAGAGGAAGAGGAGTATGTTACAATGACGAAGTAGAAGAGTGTTGGTCATAGGAGGGTTAGAACAAATATATAGTGATGGGAAGAACGAAGTTAATAAGCAAAACAAAATGTTGAACAGTTTAACAACAGACTGTAAGATGTTAAACATGCTTAAAGAAAGATTTATTTTCTCTTTGACAAGAAGGTATGACTGGAAAATACATTGCGGTTTTACAGGGAAATTACTCTATTTAGTATCTTTTTTAGGTTATAACTCTTTCTTTGTGTCTGTCTATCTTTCTTTCTTTCATTTATTCAGGTGCTTAGGAATTGACTTCGGAAATTAATCACGAGAAAAACAATCCTCTTAATTAGTCACTCTATAATGCGAAAACAGCGCCTAAATTAATGGGTAAATAGTGTGTCCGACTATAACAGTTTTAAAATTAGATAACCATGGATAATGAAAGAGACTTGATTTCAACATTTAAACAAGTTTCTCGCTTATAAAAGCGGAGAGCTGGCAGGATCGTTAGCACGCCGGACGAATTGCTTAGCGCTATTTCGTCCGCCTTTGCGTTCTAAGTTGAAATTCCGCCGAGGTCAACTTTGCTTTCATTCTTCAAGAGTCGATAAAATAAATACCAGTTGTACATTGGGGTCGATGTAATGGACTTACCCACCCCACTTAGAATATCAAGCATTGTGCCTATAACAGAAAGGATTCTCGCTTACAATAAAATACGAGTCAAGGAGAGAGAAAACGGGTCGCGTGACCGGCTAAAATAAATAACCATATGTCTCAAATCACACATTGACGCTTTCCCAATGTATCTATCATGTAGCACACGTTTGCAAAGAGAACGTCTCATCCGCACAATCGTGCGTACACATACACACGAACACATATAGAAATGTATATTATTAATGCATGCTAACAACTTAACATGCAATACTACACAGTGGTTGTGTGAGCTGCGAATCCGCGTCGCCACTGTTATGTCTCAAGCTACTGCTATCTAGCACCTTCGGATGATCTCTACTCAACCGCTACACGACGGCTACTCAACTCCCCTACCACGGCCAGACTACCTCTATTTATATGTCTTGGGTGATCCTACTTCTTCGCTTGGAGGCGTCGACACAACATAACACAACACAAATTAACACATACACAGTTATACATTCACAAACATCTACATTCCCAGATGCACACATGTATGTACAAACCCAGATGTATGTACAAACCATACATACATACATAAAGCTGAAGATCAGTGAAAAAGAGAATACCTACGCTGAACTATTGAGAAATCTGCAGTTACTCTATCCAGATTATCAGGTTTGTACTTGTAATTATTGGAGCTCTGGGATATGTAACACACTGCCTAAATGCCAATGCTCAGAAATTAGGCTTCTCAAAACCAGAGAGGAGAAAGCTGAGCATGTCTAGATATGCATGAAAAGACATACATAAAACAGAACATACAAATCTGCACATATACATACATGCATACAAAAATACCCTGCTGTTTATGTTGAAATTCCAATGAAGGAGTCTTGGATCTAGGTTAGAAACATACTCTTACTCTGTTGGCAAGAAATCTTGAAATAAAACTGAATGACATACATATATACATACATACATAGAAACACGTAGACACACACACATATTTGCATACAAACATACACGCATGTTATTTATCTTTTATCTATTACTTGCTTCAGTCATTAGACTGCGTCCATGCTGGGAGCGCCACTTCGAAGGGTTTTAATTGAAGGAATCGACTAGAGTGCTATTTTAAAGTCTGATACTTATTCAATCGGTATCTTTCGCCGATGCACTAAATTACGGGGATGTAAATAAACTGTCACCGGTGTGTGTGTGTGTGTGTGTGTGTGTGTGTGTGTGTGTAAGTAGTTATTTAAACCTTGGATATACATTCTAAACCATGGAACCTGTAGGCAACCAGCTACAAGGATTATGATAGAATCAAACGAAACTGAGTTTATTGAGCGAGATACCTTTTGAAAGTCACCTGATGAGACACATCTGCACCGAAGTATGCACCATAACCAGTTGCATAGTATCTCACCTGCGAGGGATCGATGCAAGATGGGTCGAAACAACGTTGTGATTAATAAAGAATTTCGTGAATTCCACTTTCTCTTTCTCTCATTAACACTGCCATTCATGCGTCTTCTTCTCTAGGTACGTCGACAACATCACTCCCTCCCTGGAAGAAGCGAACACCATACATAAACATTTCAATTACATCGACAGTCACATAAAATTCGAGTTTGAACATCCAGACGAGTGCGGAACTCTCTGTGTGCTGGATTTCCAAATCAGGATCACAGAGGAGGGTTAGGTATCAGTTCGTGCATTACGATTCAACCTGCCAACCAGAGCCAAAGCCACATACATACAGAACGAAATAGCACGCACAAGAGGCAGATGCAGTGAAGTAATCGTCAAAGCCACCAGCACCAAGCGGTTCCTCAGGATCTTAGCACACAACGGCTATTCGCCATCCACAGCTAAAACGACTGCGTCTGCGAATCACGAAAGAGGGTAAACAAGAAAACCCATAACATCAGGTTGGGAAAGTGATTCTTTACTTTGCCCAACTTCTCTCCCTCTCTCTCTCTCTCTTCGTTCCCTCTCTCTTCGTTCCCTCTCTCTCTCTTCTTCATCACTTCTCTCCCTCTCTCTTCTTCATCAACCCCATCTCTCTCTCTTCTTTCCCACCCCATTTCTCTCTCTTCTTTCTCACCCCATTTCTCTCTCTACCCTCTCTCTCTTTCTCTCTTTCTCTCTGTTTAGCAATTCGAAAGTCGAAAATGGAGAAAGCAGTTTGCTAATTCTTCAAATTGTCACAATTATCGTTGTGCGTGCGTGTGTATGTGTCATGCTTTTGCCGGACTATCTACACCTTCCTCTTTTTCCTCCTCTCGGGACTTTTTCCTCTTTCCAACGGAAAGCCAGGCTCGAAACGTCACTTCTATTTTTCCTAGACACCCAATTGACTTTTGTTCTCTCCCCTGTTTTTCAGTTTTGATTTGCCTACATACATACATACATACATACATACATATGCGATTCAGTGAAAAAGAGAACACCTACGCTGAACTATTGAGATATTTGCAGTTACTCTATCCAGATTACATGTTCAGGTTTATACCTGTAATTATTGGGGGCCTGGGATATGTAACACAATGCCTAAATACCAATCTTGCGAAATTAGGCTTCTTAAAACCAGAATGGAGAAAGCTAATTTGAAGGCTACAGATTCAATCCATTACTGGAACTGTAAAAATCTGTAAAACTTACCTGAAGTTTATCATTTAAATATATATGAGCATGTCTAGACATGTAACTATATGCATGAGAATACACACATAAAACATACAAATATGCACATACATACATACATACAAAAATGTCCTGTTGTTGATGTTGAAATTCCAGTGAAGAAGCCTTGGATCTAGGTTAGAAACCGATTCTTTATTGGCAAAAAATCTTGAAATAAACTAAATAATGACATACATACATACATACATACATACATACATACATACATACATACATGCATGCATCTATCTAGGGCGGGTAAAATTCCCAAGATTTCTTTTGAAGGTAATTATTTAACCCATAAATGGGACCTTAACAGGTACTACTACTCTGGGCCAGAGCAGACCTGGGAGTGATAACAACTAAGGGGTAACTTCACATTCCCCACAGCTCGAGGACGCCCGAACTAGAGCCTTGTCACACTTTTCTTTCCTCATACCCACATACATATACGTATATATTCAAATATGAATTAGAAGCAGCTCCAGGTATATAAACAAAATCAAAATCGAGCACACATACGCAGGGTATGTATGTTGTTAGTTCGTGATGCGTGTTCGATTTTGTTTATATATCTGGAGCTGCTTCTAATTCATATTTGGATTTTTTTCCGTGGCATGAAACGTTGGGATATGCCAATAGTTGCTGAGTAAAGCATTTAGCATATAGTCATAGTCGACGATATGGCTTGCAGTGGGACGTGTTCGGTATGTTGGTCAAAACAATGGCGAAACAATCCATGTCTATCGCTCCTAGAAAGGAACTGATGTGAGTTGTCTTGCTTGCCTATGACTTACTTTCAGGTGTTTTTTTCACCAGGCGTATAGAGAATATAATCTCTTTCACCTAAAAATCGCAGCCGACCAACGAACTAACAAAACACATACCCTGCGTATGTGTGTTCGATCTTGCTTATATACCTCGAGTTGCTTCTAACTCATATTTAAAGATATATATATATATATATTTGTTTTGCAAGATGTTTTATGTGAATTCGTGTGTTGAAACAGATATTGTTGTATTTGGGGATGGTCATGTTGCCAGTTTAGCCAATAAAAACACCCGCACTGTATATTTGGTGTTAATTTGCTTCAGTTTTATATTACATTACATTACATTAATCATATTTCGGCCAGAGTTCTTTCGTCACACTTCTGTGACCTCATCAGTGGTCCTTTGCTTTCTTCTTTCTTATATGTGTGTCCCTCCTTGCTAACGATCAGCCATTTTGTATTTATTATTCCTATTGCATGTGTCTACATTTGCGCATGCGTATCCCTCTATGTGTGTCTATGTTTGTCTATGTTTTGTAAGTGCATGTGTGTGTATGGGGAGTGCCTGTATTATCTGTATCCTCTGTTAATACATGTTCGTTTATTTTTTATTTTGCTTTTATTTATTTATTTGTTCATGTGTTTATACCTACTTCGTTTCTTTTTTGTATTTAACTTAATTTTGTTAACGTATGTAGTATTTAATTCCATTTGTTTATCTATGTATTGTATTATATTTTGTTTATATTGTTATCGGTTTATGGGGATTTTATTGTCATATGTTGTGGTTTGTTTATATACCTGATGAGGTCACAGAAGTGTGACGAAAGAACTCTGATTAATGTAATATAACGTAAAATAAAGCTGAAGTAAATTAACACCAAATACACAGTGCGTGTATGTATGTGGGCAAATCAAAACTGAAAATAGGGGAAAGAGCAAAAGTCAATTTGGGCGTAGACAGTGAATATATTAGATTGACACTTAGTGAAAGTTTTAAATGGGAAAAATGGAAGTGACGTTTCGAGCCTGGCTTTCCGTTGGAAAGAGGAAAAAGTCCCGAGAGGAGGAAAAAGAGGAAGGTGTAGATAGTCCGGCAAAAGCATGACACATACACACGCACGCACAACGATAACTGTGACAATTTGAAGAATTAGCAAACTGCTTTCTCCATTTTCGACTTTCGAATTGCTAAACAGAGAGAAAGAGAGAAAGAGAGAGAGAGAGAGAGGGGGGAGGAAAGAAAAGAGACAGAAAAGAAGAGAGAAAGGGGAAAGAAGAGAGAGGGGAAAGAAGGGAGGGAGGGGAAAGAAGAGAAAGAGAGAGGAAAGAAGAGAGAGAGAGAAAGAAGAGAGAAGAAAGGAGAGAGAGAGAGGAAAGAAGAAAGAGAGAGAAAAAGAGAAAGAAAGGGTGTGAGTGTGAAAGGGAGAGAGAGAGAGAGAGAGAGAGAGAGAGAAAGGAAGACAGAATTAATCGTCGAGGATGTAATTCCTATATAAAGCTGATATTTTTTTTCCTGGCACCACC
>NC_068993.1:26733741-26734124 GCF_001194135.2 Octopus bimaculoides
ACACACACACACACACACACACACACACACACACACATACATATATACGACAGGCTTCTTTCAGCTTCCGTCTACCAAATCCACTCACAAGGCTTTGGTCGGCTATAGTAGAAGACATTTGTCCAAGGTACTGAACCCGGAACTATGTGATTGGGAAGCAAGCTTTTTGCCACACAGCCACTCCTGCGCTTTTTTTTTTTTTTTTCACAGTTTTTTCACATTTGACGGATATTTGTCCTCATCTTGTTTGTTGTTAACACAACGTTTCGGTTGATATACCCTCCAGCCTTCATCAGATGTCTTGGGGAAATTTCGAACCTGGGTTCTCATTCCTAAGGTATTTTCGATGTAATTATTATTATTATTATTATTATTATTATTAT
>NC_068993.1:26734437-26737052 GCF_001194135.2 Octopus bimaculoides
TAATAATAATAATAATAATAATAATAATAATAATAATAATAATAATAATAATAACATCGAAAATACCTTAGGAATGAGAACCCAGGTTCGAAATTTCCCCAAGACACCTGATGAAGGCTGGAGAGTATATCAGCCGAAATGTTGTGTTAACAAACAAGATGAGGACAAATATCCATTGAATGTAAATAATGTAAATAATGTACATAATTCCTCATCTCTTAAATATAGAACTGTGTTAGTCTTTCATATAGTTTCTGACATGAATATGAGACCCGTTCAACAACCACTCCAAAGGGACCAAAAAGGAAGACTCCTAAGTGGTCAATCGATCTGTAAGAACTAGCAGCTAATTCTCTTTAATTGTTTCAGACCCAACGATCTTATACAAGGACGCACTATAATAAAGTGGGATCAATCATCATTCAAAAATCTTTGATCATAAATCTAACCAATAACTACCTAAGAACGCAAAGAACCGGGACAAGCGCAATTCTAGAGATTCAGCCAATCTACAATAAAAATAATTCAATTCAATACCATCCCGTCTAAAAAAAAAACTTTAGAAATATAAAAAAACATTGGATTTTTACTATCTCAATTTTTTTTAGATATAGAATGCCTTGGGGCTTTAAAAAATTTTTTTTATTAAAGATGCCAGTGTGATATTTGAAAACAATTTAGTCGTTACTTCTAGCAGATCAAATAACCAGGTAGAGGGTACTGCGTTGAGTTGATTTGACAGAATTACTTCTGTAAAGGTACTTCAGGATTATATCATTTTTTAGCCAACACTGACATTGTCGCATTATATGTGTGCTGGGGTATTTTTCAGAGATACTTAATAATTGTGATGGTAGATAATTGGATAGATTGGAAATTGACAGATTACTTGGAGAGAGTGAGAGACAACAAGAGGAAAGCAGTATTCGACAGACAACAAAACTTAGAGAAGAAAGAGTGACAGGGAGGAAGAAATAACGTGAGATTTGGAGAGATTTGGAGAAAAGAAAACCAGAGTTCTAAACAGACACAGAGAGAAGGAGGAAACAGACAGACAGAGAAGTAACGTGATAAAATAACACAGGCAAGCAAGCGGATGATAGAAATAGAAAGAAAGAGAAATTTGGGCATGATATCGAACTGTGTCAAGAGAGAAGCGTCATTGAGAAATAAAGCAGAAACAGTGGGAAGAAAATCTGGGGGAAATAAAAAGAGATATAACAAGAGAAGGAAAGAGATAATAGTATCAGTGAGTAAGAATAGTAAACAGTGACAAGAAAGATCTCTTGAGCGAGGAAAGTGAACAACGGACTTTTCAAATACAGGTGGAATGGCAAGGTTAAACAGACGGAAGCGTTCTCAGTAACAGAGAAACTATTTAGCTTTGAACTGCGAAAAGGATGAATCTTATCGCAAGAAATCAATGTTCGATTATAAGAACAGAGAAGAAACACTGTAAAACGGCAATAAGAAACAGAAGCAAAAGTCGAAGTACAAGGATAATTGAACGAAGATAAAGTGGAATACAAGACAAGAAAGGGACAAGATTTGAAGAGAAATTGAGAAATACCGAAAGGGGGCCGAAATAAACCCTGTCATCTTTTGTTGGTACTGCACGGATGTTTATCTTCCTTTTTCTCTTTCTATATGTGTGTGTACGCATTTGTATTTGTGTATGTATGTATGTATACAATATGGTGAGCGCACGAACGTGCATACACACACTCCATATGCAGATGAATATAAGTAGTACAATTTAACTTAGTCTGAAAGAGATATTTAATGAGTGAGAAAGTACAATGCAACTGGCTGCGGTGTTATGACTATGTCTATATAAACGAATTATAAACCTGAAATATAACACATAAAGGAATTATAGAATATTTAACCTTGCAAAGTGTATGTGCTAGGCTAGTCAAGAGAAACAGGTAGCTAATTGGCACTCTACGCTTGTATTGAGTACGTCTTTTCCAAAGGGTTACTTAAGAACAGATATGTATGTACACAAGCGTGCACACACACGCATGCACACACACACACAAGCACACACACACGCACAAGCACACGCGCGTACACGCACACACACACACACGCACACACGCACACACACATATACACGAGGAACTTCTTTCAGTTTCCGTCTACCAAATCCTCTCACAAGGCTTAGGTCGGACTGAAGCTATATTAAAAGGCGTTAAGGTATCACGCAATGGGAGTGAACTTGGTATCATGTGGTTGGGAAGCAAGCTTCTTACCACACACCCAGTCATGTATATGTGTGTGTGTGTATTATATATGTAAGTATGTATGTATGTATGAAGCTACTCCTGTGTATGTGTGTTTGTGAGTGTATATGTGCATATACATACACACACACACACATACATACACACACACATACACACACACACACACACACACACACACATATATATATATAAACAATATATGAGTATATGCATATATATGTACATGTATGTACATACCTTCATCTACATGTACATATAGATACATATCTGGGTACATGACGTTGCAAAAGAACATGGACAAAATGATAAACAAGGTACAAAAAACAAGCAGGCCACATAGAGAAATATCCTTCATCAGCTGCCACC
>NC_068993.1:26737432-26738245 GCF_001194135.2 Octopus bimaculoides
ATACATACATACATGCATACATACATATATATATATATACACATACAAACATACATACATATATATATATATATATATATATATATATATATATATATATATATATATACACACACATACACACATACATCCATATATGTATATCAATTTAAATACACACCCGAAATAGCAACTAATAGTTTCATATCATGATACTTGAACAGGCAGATTTACAAAAATATGCCCCGTATACATCCAAGGAAGGTAGCAGACGCGCAAATTACCCGCCTCGACACTTCAAATCCGTTGACGAGGATCGACCGAAAGAAAGAAGAAAGTGGTAAGAAATTCAATTCACAACCACATGCTTCTGGGTTCAGTGGCACCTTGGGCAAGTGTCTTCTGCTCTAGTCGTGGGTCAACCAAAGCGTTGTGAGTGGATTTGGTAGACGGAAACTGAAAGAAGCCCATCGTATACATGTGTGCATGTGTGCGTGTGTGTGCGTGTGTGTGTGTGTGTCCCCTCGCCAACGCTTGACAACCTTTGGAATAATATCAATGTTGTCTTCGAAACATATGTCAGAAGTAAAAGAATTTGAATAACACCTGCGTTTAATTCCATTTATTTATTTATAATATACAAACTACTGCACATTAACCCGGAGTTTCTGCCTTTGAACAGGTTGCTACATCCTTGTTACTTGCGTGAATTTTGCTACGCTGGTAACTGTTTATTGAATTTTCCATGTTACTTGTAAACAAAAGAAAATTCACTCATCCATATATATATAAGAGATACCTGGCATTGCTCGGGATTAAAATGACATAGTTTGT
>NC_068993.1:26738805-26743311 GCF_001194135.2 Octopus bimaculoides
ACACACACACACACACACACACACACACACACACACACACAATGCACTTTTCTTGTAATTGTCTGATAGTAAAGATACAATCAGCTGTGCCCATGGAGGAACGAAAACCATACTGAGGCTCAGGTACTATATTTGGAACTTTGAAGGTATTTATACGTTCTAACAAAATGCAGGCAAGTACCTTTTCAACCTCAGACAAAAGCAAAATCCCACGAAAATTCCCACAGATCCTTTGGCTCGATTTATACAAGGAGACTAAAATAGCATCAATCTAGTCTTGAGGCACTTTCTCAGTTCTCCAACAGTGACGAATTAATATAATTAAGAGTTCAAACATTTTGTTACCTCTATATTTCAAGACTTCTGCACAGATTCCACCAGACCCTGGAGACTTATTGTTATTCAGCTTATTCACAGCTAAAAAAATGTCATTTGGAGTTGGTTCAAATGTCATCTCTTCTATAACTGGAAGGTGTTCGATTTTTTGCAAATATATACATACATATATATATGTGTGTGCGTGTGCTTCGTGTATATAGTTGTGTATATCTGTGCATGTACATGTGTACACATTGATATCAGCTGAGATAAATATATCTACAACACTCAATTGCATAATAGACAGAGACGTGAAATAATAAAACGTGATAGTGTTGGAGAGAAATGCGACAGTCTGCTGGTGGAAGGACATTGTGTGTGTGTGTGTGTGTGTGTGTGTATGTTTGAATGTGTGTGTATTTGAATGTGTGCAACACACACTAATTTTTAAAATAGGACAAAACTAAAATGAGACTGTGTCGAGAATCTTCCCCTACCCCATTCTTCAGTTTGTTCTAAAATATCCTCAATGTTTCTCTCTGTGTTTATGTGTCTCGTCGGTTGACGATTTATCTTTATCATTCGCAATCTTTTCTGCATATTTAGGCAGTTAAACAAGGTTTTTTATCGTGACCCTATTGCATTTAAAGGCCAGGAGGCGAATTCGCAGGCGTATTGGTAGAAATGTAATACAAATCGATCCCAACGCCCATTCATCGATGAAATAATAGTGTAAATAATAAACTTGCTTTAAATTCACAAATATGAAATGATATTGGGTATTATGATAATTAATAAAAAACAGAAGAGAACAATACAGAAGCTTGTGATTGTACATTAATAGAGATTTATCTGTTTGCGCTGTTACTTCTGAACATGACACCTCAGGCGGAATGTCACGAACATACATACATATCCATTACGTTTAGTTTCAATTATCTTTATTAAATAAATAACAAACAAAATCTCTTCATATCTTAAAAAGATAAATCATATTGCCTTTGATTAGGTGATGGTGGTTAGTATCCACGTGCATGGCAATCTGGTTGTGTGCGTGGCGGGTGGGGGGGTATGTTTTTGAGGAGGCAGGCGTTGATGACAGTGACACGGCCAGAGGAGTGTAAAAGAGACAATCACATTCGGAGAACTTTTAAGACCAATCACGACTCATGAATGAACGGCTGATATTTATTGGGCTATTAAAAGACAGAGAAAATCTAGTCACAGACATATTTTGTATTATCTTGTTTTCGGTGACGTCTCTACCACACGTGTCAGATAAGACAGAGATAGAAGTACGTGCGTACACACACACACACACACACACACACACACACACACACACACACACACACACACACACACACACACACACACACACGCAAACACCCACCCACATACGGGTGAATATTTTCACGTTTGTGAATATGTGAAAGTGTAGTATAAATTTTTAGTTTTTTCTTTCTCACCCTAACATACACATAAATATATTCTTACGCCTACGCATACACAAACATACGAATTAATATGTGCACAGTGCACGGTAAATCAATTTTCATCATTTATGCTTTTTGCCTATTAAAAAATAATCACAAAATATTAATTATTATACTTAATATGCATCTTAATTAAAAGAATTAATTAAAACTCAGTCTAGTTAAGCGTTTGCTGGTGAGCATGTGTGTTTTCCAAATGTCGGTGCAACGAATTATTTGCTGAGATTTTTCTGGGTATGTTTTAGCCATTAATTTTTTACGGCTAACAATTCCAGTGCTGTTATCGTAAACTCAACATTTCGGTAGATATTTTTCTATTTGCAATTCTTTTCCATCAACATTAATGAACACCAATGTAATAAAAAGAAATATAGCAGTAAGACAATTTGCTATGGTAGTTTGCTAAAGTTAAAGTAACAATTCCACGACGAAAATTGTTACAGACAAAACTAAAGCATCAATTTTTGAATGAGTCACATTCAAAGCAACTCTACAACCAAATTATAGACTAATATCTAGTTCTTACGCAATTTTATGTTAATCGGTGGATTCATTTAATTTCAGTTATTTTTGGTTTGGTCTAGAGGAAGAAGCTGTGCCCTTAGCTATCTCAAACTCTCTGAGGCCCTTAAATTGATGCAATTCATGCATACATATCTGGCATATTTGCAAGTATAATAATTGCAATAATCTGCAGGAGAAAAAGAAACACATGAGCAGGAAACGAATGGACGTCAAACTTTCTGGGAAGAAAGTGTTTGGTGTGGTGGTGAGTTTTGGAAGATGGTAACAATACAAGTAACAAGAGGAGGGGGATAAACGAGTGAATCGAGAGTTGTTGGGAGGGGCGGGGGTGACACAAGACTTACTCTGACCAGCAGCAGCAGTAGCAGCAGGGGCCACCTAAAGTTGCTTATTAGGGCTCAGATTACTGTTTGTCTTCAAAATAGTATTGGGGTCAAGGTTAAGTTCAGGATAGGATTAAAGCTAGGGTTAAATTATTTTTCACTAAACTGTGATCCTCTAGTCAGTGTGTGTGTGTTGGGGGTGGGCGTTATAGTGACGGAGCGAGGAGGCAGTACGTTTGTGGACGTTGCTACGAACAGCTTCGTGTTCGTCAGTTGGACAGCGTGTGCGCGCGAGCATGTGTGGAGTCCAAGATGTGTGTATGTGTATCAACACCTTTTCTTCATATATGATGTCTTAACTAAGTTTTGGGAGAGTTAATAAATGTTGAGGACTGAAGGATTTTCTGGTCATGCTGAAGATGTGTGATCGCCTGTTACGATGGAGCCTAGTATATGTAACGACCCGAAGGTTTCTAATTGTGTAATGTCCATGTTTATGGCAAATGGTGCCCAGTGTACCCATCTTTACATCTCTCCTTATCCCTGTTGTCTTGCACTTTCCTAACTAAATATTTCACTCATTCCTATACCCATGCAACTGCAATCTTTCCGTTACCCCTTCTCTAGCTTCTCAGTAAGGGGCGAACTTTATAGTCACGGGGCGAAAGAAAAATCGCAGAAAAATGCCACATTCATTTATGCAAATGAAATAATAGGTCAATTTAATATTCAAGTTGCTTATTAGGGTTGCTGTTAAGGTTAAAAATCTAGTAATAATTACAGATAGGATCAGAGTTAAGACGAGTTTTGAGTCAAGTTACGATTAGCATTAAGTATAAGGTTCGGGAAAGGGTTAAATAATTTTTCACTATATTATGATCTTCCAATATGCGTGCGTGCGTGTGTGCATGTATATGTGTGTGCGTTTGTGTGTCTATTGTAACTTTTTTTCCTGCATTTTCAACATCTATCAACAGCACTGAACATCGAATGTCTCCTCACTGCTTCAAATTAAAAAAAAAAAAACTTGCTGTAACTTCTAATTTCACACTATATCTTTTCTTTTTTTTTTCTGGGTTATCATTCATACTAATAGCTTTCTATAACATATTAATCAATATCATACTCTATACTGCAATTACAATGTCTGCTAGTATTTACTATAACCAGCTCGACCATTCCTCATAATATTAGTATACGTACAGATAGGTGGACTGGTGGAAGTTGTGCGGTCATGGCATAGTTTATTTCACATTGTCAGCGAGATGACACGAACCATCGATCTCCCATCGTTAGACCAATACTCTACCAATTCCCTTGTACTCCACTACAACAACGATGGCAATTTAAGTTGCACTTCTTCTTCTTCTTCTTCTTCTTCTTCTTCTCTGTCTACGTCTGTGCAACGTTGTCTGTGTGAGAGGTATGACCTGATTATATAGTTTCGGGTGTCTGCTAGTGTTATACAGTTTCGACTCTCTCGGTTGGCGTGTCAACCTACATTGAAAAGGGCTGTCTGCATTTCTGAGACACTTTCTTCTTGGAAGTTTAGCTAACATCCCCCACTTCCCACACAAATGCTCACACTCACACGCACTAATAAATATGTACACACAAAAACACATTCATAGACATATAAATGCTTGTAATATGTCTATCTCTCCCTCTCTCTCTCTTCCTATCTCTCTCCCTCTCCCTTTCTCCCCCCTCTCTCTCTCCCTCTCTCTGTGTACGTGTGTGTGTGTGAGTATGTTTGTATATGTGTGTGTGTTCTATGCATACACGCACATATATGTATACATATATATATATATATATACATATATACATATAATATATGTATA
>NC_068993.1:26743342-26745169 GCF_001194135.2 Octopus bimaculoides
TATATATATATAAATGCATGTATACGTTTATATATGCCTAAAATATATGTGCGTGTGTAGTTGCATATAAAAATACACTGGTATATATAAAAACGCTCAGACATGTGATTACACACAAATACACACACACACAACACACACACACACACACACACACACACACACACATGTATGTATGTGTGCATGTATGTATATGTATGCATGTATAAGGGTGTGTGTGTGTGTGTGTGCGTGCGTGCGTGTGTGCGTGCATGCGTGCATGCGCGTGTTGGTGTGCAAATAAATGTATTTTAGTTCACAACCAGTTGTGTATGTGCATAAACACACTGACAGGTGCATGTATGTAAGCCCTCGTACTGAAAATAGACTTATATACATAGATCTATCTATACGGAATGTCTATATTGCTGTTCCTAATATTGTTGTTACTATTGTTGTTGTGGTTTTTGCTCTTACTAAGCTCATTGTTATTGTTTTTATAGTTGTTGCTCCTAATTTGCTGCCGCTACACCAGTTGTTGTTTCTATCAAAGCTGTGCTGCGCCTGTTGTTGTTGTTGTTGTTGTTAAAGTTGCTACACTGGTCTTGTTTATTAATTTATTTTGTACTTTCCTTCCTTCTCTCCTTCCTTTCTTCATCTCTCCCTCCCTTCCCTCCATTCTTTCTGCTCTCCTTTTTCTTTCTTTCTGTTTCTTGTTTCTTTCTTCTTCCTTTCTTTCTTCTTCCTTTCTTTCTTTTTCTCTTTCTTTTTTCTTCCTTTCTCTACTCTGTGTTCACAAGTTCCATACCACTAACAGCAGCAGCACCACCACCACCACTACTAACAACAACACCATTTCTACACACAACATTCATACCACTGTCGCCACCACCAAAAATACCTATACACCTCCCAGTACTACACACATCACCACCACTATTAACACTACTACCAGAACTATATTATCAACGACCACCATCACCACCACCACCACCACAAGCAACGCTATCATTGCCCCCACCCCAGCCTACCCCGCATAAATGTGCAACAATGTTTCTGTGGTATGTGCTTAGTTTCTTATGAAACTATCAGTAAAGCCCAACAGTCTGCGGTTTACTAAAGTGTAGTGGTAGTGGTGGTGGTGGTGGTAGAGTTCGTGGTAGCACTTGTGATATCGTGTTGATAGTGGTATTGGTTGTGATATTGCTTGTGATATGGTGTTGGTAGTGGTAATGGAGACGCTGGGAGTGGTATGGTGCTGGTAGTAGTATGGTAGTCGTAGTGATACTGATGGTGATATGTTTCGGTAGCGCTGGTGGTAGTAGTAGTAGTGATACTAGAGAGACGTGTCTGAAGTAAGTTTTCGAATAAGGCTGAAGGTTCATTCATTATGGAAAGGTTTCTTGTTTTGCAGGATTTTCTTTCCCGACTTTCTACATGCCATCTAGAATAAAGATTGCACTGATGGAGGCTGCTGGTTTTATTTGCTGGAGCTGGAGTGTGAGACAACACAGTCCTTTCATTCATTTATTCATCCATTCATTCATTTAGTCCATCTTTCTTTCTCTCTTTCTTTCTTTCTTTCTTTCTTTCTTTCTTTCTTTCTTTCTTTCTTTCTTTCCCAACTATCTCTACTTTCCAACATTGTTCATTCATTACGAAAACCTAATCATACAAACATACATACATGCATAAATACATACTACGTATATGGTCGTATACCAATGAGTATATATAAACTTGATTCTCCTTCCCTTTTACTCTCACTCCTTCATATAGACACACAAAACATTCACATGTATATATGTGTGTGTGTGTGTATATATATATATATATATATATATATAT
>NC_068993.1:26745382-26746708 GCF_001194135.2 Octopus bimaculoides
TAGGTTCGTTCAAAAAATTATCCGACGTAATTTTTTCCGCCGAAACAAACTGCGTGGAAAGAATCATTTGTGTGGATGATTCATGAAAGTCTTCGCGCCAGTAGGCCGCGTCAATTCCCAACTGTTTCGTCCAAAATACAAACGTGTACTGAACGCTCATCCGATTTTCATTTTCATGCAAGATGACCGAACGCATTGAGGAGAGACTTTAAACCCACGTCTCGTCACCAGTGATGATGGTCTTCATGAAGTCTGGATCGTGCTTTGCACAGTCCAGCATGTACTGAACGATTTCCATGTGGAGTTGCTTCTGCTGTTCCGCTAGCACATTAGAGAAGAATTTCGCCGACACTCTCCGAATGCACTTATCCTGTGCTTAATCTTCACTTCGTGTGCAATTTCCTGCATTGTTACAAAACTCTTGACTATATGTCGAACCTTCTCAATCGGCTCCCCGTTTCTGCTTGTGTATGGCCTGCCTGAGCGTACCTTGATCTTCATCGAGACACGATCATATATGAAGCGGTTGTACCACTTCTTGATCTGAGTTTTGTCCATGGTATTTTCGCCAAAGGCCTGCTGAATCTTCTGGATGGTTTGAGCTTGAATCTCACCAAACTTTTGGCAAAATTTTATTCCATATCTCACGATGCCAATATCTCTTAATGCCATATCTGGGCGATGCGTTAGGTTAAAACGCAAATCCGACGAGTGCGCAATACACGTCTGTACACTATCGGAGTTGGTCCCAGTTGTCACAACGTAATTGCTTTTACTTTTCCACAAGCGAGAATAATTTCAGTAAACCTAGAATTTATCTTCAATGGCATTAATAAATGTTATTTATATATATACTATATATGTGTTTTATATACACATACGTATAGGCATAGGAGTGGCTGTGTGATAAGAAGCTTGCTTCTCAACCACATGGTTCCGGGTTCAGTCTCACAACGTGGAACTTTGGGCAAGTGTCTTCTACTATAGCCGCGGGCCGACAAAGCTTTGTGAGTGGATTTGGTAGACGGAAACTGAATGCCCGTCGTATACATACATACATACATACATACATACATACATACATACATACATGTGTGTGTGTGTGTGTGTGTGTGTATGCAGTCAAATGACTGAAACAAGTAAAAGATAGAAAAGAATACATACATACACACGCACACGCACACACACAAACACACACACACGCACACACACACATATATATATATATACACGCACACACAAATACATACACGTATATATGTGTGTGCATGTAGGCTAGTAAGTATTATGACTGACTGGAACTATGTCACTGAATGTGTGTGTGTG
>NC_068993.1:26747850-26750402 GCF_001194135.2 Octopus bimaculoides
TTTACTTAGGCTGTAAGGGGAGGGCAAAAAGCCGCATAAAAACGATTTTTTCAAACTGATTGCAGCTTTTTATTCGCTCAATAACTTTTGCATTTAACATCCGATTCGCTTCAAATTTGATTTTCAGATAGATTAAGTGCTAATGAGTGTATGAGACGAAAAGTTTTTTTCCACAACCATTTCGTCGCCATGTATATATGTGTGTGTGTGTGTGCGCGCGCGCGCGCGTGTGTGTGTGTGTACTCCCACCATCGCTTGACAACCGATGCTGCTGTATTTACGTCCCCGTAACTTAGCCATTTGGAAAAACATGCCGATAGAATAAGTACTAGGCTTACAAAGAATAAATCCTGGGGTCGATGTTTTCGACTAAAATCGGTGCTCCAGTATGGCCGCAGTCACATGACCCAAACAATTAAAAGAATAAAAAACTATGCCATTTTTACTCCGAGCAGCACCGGGTATTTCTGCTAGTACATACATGTATAATGGAGTCTGTGTGTGTATGTGGGTGTATGTTCCTACTAAACCCAGATATATATTATTTTAAACAAATGCAGTAAATGTCAATAGAAGCATCAATAGAAACCGTGTATATTGACGATACAAACTTCATATTTATTGAAGTAAGACTTCTAAAAAAAATGTCTAGAGAGACAATATTGGCGACAGCCATGGCCTAATTGTACCGACAATCAACGATGAAACGAGGAATATCAATGAAAATCTGCGTTGCATATAATAACGTAAGTTTCTTTCATCCATCGAAACTGGATATATGTCTTGAAATCTTTCTTAGCTGACCACGACCGTGTGATGTTGAGCTAAACTGAGTTGATATAAGTTTTTTTTCTTCTACTATCTTTCTCATTAATCTAAATTCTTAGATAACTAGCATTGCAACTGTCTTTAATTCATTTACATATAGACATCGGCCTAGAGAGGCTGCTGTTTATATGGAAGTGAGTTATCGTCACAACTCTACCTCGCTCTACAAACACACTGGGTCTTCTGATCTACTTCTCTGGAGAACTAATTACTGTGACATTACGCAACGATCTCGAGTAACAATGATAAATGCCCAGAAGGTTTTCTTGAGACATATAATTGCCAGAAATGCGCCACAAGTAGATCTGAATAATCAAACTTCGTTTCAAATAATCCATATTAATTAAAATATGGAAAACTCTGCTAGCTGTCAATGCGTATAGCTTTGTCACATGGAGAAAGTTAGAGCTCCTACGGATGGTTTAGAGCATGAGAAAGTGTGGAAGATATATGTAGAATTTGTTACAGAGGTATTGAGAGAGAGAGAGTGAGAAAGAAGAAGGAGAGAGAGAAAGAAAGAGAGCGAGAGAAAGAAAGAGAGAGAGAGAGTGGTGATGAAATATGTGTGCATGGGTGAGTTTGTGTAAATGTTACGAGTGAACTTTCTTAGTATAATATTAGTGCATTGTTGTGTTAGTGTGTCTGAGCGTGTTTGTGTGTCTGAGCGTGTTTGTGTGTCTGAGCGTGTTTGTGTGTCTGTGTCTTGTGCCATGTGTGTGAGTGTGTGTGCATATGTGAATGAAGTGGTAGGGTGATGTGGGAAGAGGGTGAAGCTAGTGAACGGGTGGGTGTGTAGGATGTGTAGGTGGGTATAGTGAGTGACATTTAAAGGAACTTCAAAAACAGGGCAGGTGAAGTTACTTAAAAGAATAGTTATATGGTGTGATATTTTGAGCATAGTTTATCACTTCTGGGATCTACCCAGGTATATACAGTTGAAGTAGTCCTTACCTTTAAAGGAATGGTTACTGAGTATGATATTAGATACAATAGAGATATATTATATGGAAGTGTGGATTATGTCACAGATGTACTCTGCATAACACATGAGTACATATGTTATACTATAAATCGGAGTTGAGGGGGAGTATAATGACATAACCAAGTCTTTTCTCATGGTTTTCTAACATCGTATATAACTCACAATTATTCGTTGATGTAGAAAGTAATGGAGCCACGCGACATGTTCACTTCAATAGTTCAGACTTGGTTTGAATTCACAATAAGAGTAAAACTCTGCCACCATCATGGGATAAAAGAATTTGGATTTTGCCAAAGCGTCCATTACAAGCTCAAGCAACGTTTCTATCAATAATTATAAAAGTGCTAGGGAGCCTGTGTTGCAGTTATCAATTTACCTTATGTCAGCCTAGTCTAACAGGCTATGATCAAAGGTGTCTCAGTAACTACTAAACTAGCCCATCTTATTTTTCAGAGAGGGCATTTATTTGCTTTTAATACACAATATGTCTTTCTTTTTGAGGACAGCAGGTTGTGATTTGAGGCATATCTCGCGGCTAGTTTGCTATGTCTTCAGTTTTTCTTTAACCAGGAGTGCATGTGTAGTAAGAAGTTTGCTTCCCAGCCACATGGTTTCAGATTCAGCTCCACTGCGTGACACCTCGGGCAAGTGTTTTCGACATTAGCCTCATCCCGACTGAAGTCTTCTAAGCAGATTTTCTTTCGAAAACTGAAAGATGCCATATATATATATATATATATAT
>NC_068993.1:26752536-26753834 GCF_001194135.2 Octopus bimaculoides
TGTGTGTGTGTGTGTGTGTGTGTGTCTGTGTCTGTCCCTCACCACTGCTTGACAACCGGTGTTGGTGTATTTACTTCGTGGTTCAGCAAAAAGATACCGATAGCATAAGTACCAGGCTCGGATCTGATTTGACGGGCACCACTTGTTTTCTTAACGAAACACTTTCAAACTTGTGATACAAGTAGAATGTGTCATATAAAACATCTTTTTCTCTTAGCTTTCTTAATAAAAATTTATATATTGCAAGTTATTTCATGTTAAAGTCGTCGTATTTCTGTACTTTCAACCAATCACTGACGTCTATTCAGCTGAATACAGTTACTGCTGTTTTTGTAAACAATAATTTTTGCCGGTGTCAAGAACGTTATTCCCTGTTAATTATATCGTTATTCCCTAGTAAGGGTTTAAGGTTTTAGGGTTAGGGTTCGGGTTTTATAGTTAGGGTTTGGGTTAGGGTTATGAGTTATAGAATTTTAGGGTTAGGGTTATGGTTATGAGTTATAGGGTGTTAGGGTTAGGGTTATGAGTTATGTTATGGCAAAAATAATCATAACCCTAACCCTAACCCTAAAACTAACCCTAACTCTAAAACCCTAACCCTAACCCTAAAACCCTAAAGCTAAAACCAGTGCAAATGCACGAACGGTGTTATAAATAACAGTACCGCCGATAGTTGTTGTTGACAAACAACGGCACTAATTTTATTCAAGGGAAAAGATCCCACGGCACTGTTGTTTACATTCCACGGCAGTAATTGTTTTCACCTCAATAGACGTCAGTGATTGGTTGAAATTACCGAAATACGACAATTTTTTACATGAAATAACTTTGAATACAAACATTTGTATCTGTTCTATAACACAAAATATACAAGTACACGAAGTTTGAAAGTGTTTCGGTACCAAAAACAACATAAAACATAAATGAAAAGTGATTCCCGTCAATTCAGAAAGATCCCCAGGCTCTAACAAAAACTAAAAAAGTACCAGGGTCGATTCGATCAACTGAAATTCTCCAAGGCATGGTAGTAGTCTAAAGATAAGAAGATATAGTTCATCGCAGTCACATTTTAGCCAAATCATCGTCGTTACTCTTCGTCAGAAATTTAAAAAATGACGATATTGACCTTTATTTGAAGATTACCTGAGTGGTGGGTGGGGAGCGGCTTTCTTCCGCTCTGATTATTTCACCCTTTCTTTTATACTAACTCTTGTTTCTTTTATTCTCCTCGTCTTATTTTCTCTCTCTACTCTCATTTATCTATTTCTGTCTTCTAATCACTCCCTATTTTCTCTTCC
>NC_068993.1:26754145-26759541 GCF_001194135.2 Octopus bimaculoides
ATATATATATATATATACATATTCTTATCACTGCAAAGACGGCCTTCATCAGGTAACTGAATGCTACACGATATCTACCCGTTCTCTATTCGTGGCACGTCATTTGTACACATATATAACTTTCATGTCACTTATCTGTCGAGTGTAAGATAACTAAAGCAGTGTACATCCCACCACACCACTCCAGCTCCGAGACACAGAGACATACATTGTAAGTATGTCCTGTTGTGGAACCTATCTTCTCGATTTCCGTTGGATCCGATTACTGGCGAGGAGGGACAGGACAACAACGAATACAAGAATGTTAATACGAATCAAAACAACAAAAATAATAGTTGCAACAGTAATATCGAGTATAGCAGCAACAACAATACCATGGGTTTGTTCGATCACAGCTGACCTCTGGCTATATACCAACGAGTATTAAGAATGAAGAGCTCTGTCTTGTAAACAGCGTGTAGACATTCGCGCACGCGTGCATGTGTAAATGTGTGTTTACGTGTGCACGTATGAACTTAAACATACAGGCTTTGTGGAGACGGATGGGAGATATGTAAAGGCATATGTAGGCATGTACGTGTATGGGTGCCTGTGTGTACGTACGTAAGTGCTAGTCATACTGGTCTCATTTGATAAGCGACAAAAGTCGTATATTTTTGGAATAGAGACATCCATTACTTTCCTAAGTGTAAATAAAGTGAAATGGATTCAAAGGACATTGGAAACCACGTTAGGGATTGGAGTCACCGAGTCCTTGTCTCTTATATATGAGCTTAGTGTTGACTTGAAAAATACCGTTAATGTTCTTAAATGTCACACAACCCGGTTTTACCAAATCCTAAAATAAAAAAAAAATTGTTAATGGTTCAGTTTGAATAGGTAAGGCGCTACCTATAATGCCCTTCTTGGTTCCTGAAACTAGTGGTTAGAAGGAAGAAAGTTATACGCAGGCCAGACACCTTGCTTATATGTTTGCAACATAATGTACTCTGTTAGAGGTACTCATGAGCGAGAAGGTAGTATTAAATCGAGCTTCAGTTTAAAACTACCCCACCAAAAAGTTCCTTCGACGGTCGGCTCGAATAGGTTCAAACCCGAAACCACATGGGTGCCAAGTAAACTTCTTAACCACACAGCTACATCTGCACATTTTGATTTTTTCGAGTCAAGCTTCAAATCATTAAGATATGGAATATATACTTCATACTGTTATTGTCGAACCATTACCATAACATGTATGTAGTACTCACTAATGAATTTATTTTGTCTTCTGTTTAAGTCAAGACCATATTAGTAGCACTACAGGCTCTTGGGAAATTCCATGCACTGGGTCGTATAGCATTTATTTATAGACCGGAAACCATGGCATATACAGATTAGAATTAAGCCTAGTCTCGTGAGCCCCTTGTTTTAACCATTGGTTTTAGACTCGTGAGCACAACTGGTTTTAATCATTGGACTGCGGCCAAGTTGAGGCATCGCCTTGAAGGAGTTAACTGAACAAATTGACCACAGTACTTTTTCTAAAGTCTAGTATTTATTCTACCACTCTCTTTTGCCTTACCGCTAATTTATGGAGACGTAAACACACCAACACCGATTATGATGTGGTGTGGGGGAGAAACAGAACTCAGACACAAAGACACACACACACACACACACACACACACACATACGACGGATTTCTTCACAGTTACCGTCAACCAAATCCCCTCACAATGCCTTGGTTGGCCTGAGGCAATAGTAGAAGACACTTGCCCAAGGTGCCGCGCATGCGACTGAGCACGAAATGACGTAGTCGCAAAGCAAGATTCTTTTATATTTTACAGCATTTTCCATCATGTAAACGACTTTTCCGCTTGATCTACTATTGATGAATACTAAACTTTTTAACACAAGAAATCGCCTTCCTCAGCAAGTTACTGTGCTGCTTGTAACAGTTGTCTGCTTAGTGGTCACTGTCCTGGAAAGTCATTAATACACTAAGTCAGACTACATCTAAACAGCAATTTTAGGTCAAAATCCTACAATATTTTAACTGAATATGTCTTTAAAGCATGTTTTTACAAGCATAAACATTCTTTTATTCACCTCAACAGAAAATTTTTGGCAGCCCTTTACATGTATATTTGGTTCTTGATAGTGTTAAGTTTACAAACGCTAAAAGTCTGGATATGAGAGTTATGTAAGAGAGAGAAAAAAAGACAGAGTCTGAACGAAACAATTCTTTTATAGCTTGTGATTATCCTGCAGTAGGAGTAGATTGCATTCAGATATATGTGTGTTATTCCCAAAATATTTGGAGCCGATATTTGACTGCGTTCTTTAAAATCACATGCACAATTGCCAACATACATAACTTTATGTATCTC
Organism: Octopus bimaculoides; assembly: GCF_001194135.2. Lineage (NCBI taxonomy): Eukaryota > Metazoa > Mollusca > Cephalopoda > Octopoda > Octopodidae > Octopus > Octopus bimaculoides. The sequence goes on from NC_068993.1 coordinate 26,756,518, forward strand.
CAAACACACACACACACACACACACACACACACACACACACACACATGCACGTGCATACTCACGCACAAATATGTATGTTTTTATTTGCTTTAAGCTTCTTTCCTTTACAGAATTCAAGCCGGAGTTTGTGGTTACCTGAATTGGTTGATATATGCATATATGCGTGTTGTGTATATGCATGTACATATGGATAAAATTGCACTCGTGGGTATGCCTGTTACAACAGAACAGAAGTGTGTATGTTTCCTTATTGTTTATATGAATTTATAAGGAATGTGCATGTATTCCAAGTGTATATAGGGTTGTGTGCATATGTTCACTCAGGAACTCCAAATGGAGAATCCTGGTAATGTTTTACGAATTTTTACCGTTCCTTTGATCGACTCTATTTGGAGAATGTGAATCAGTCTGCTCTGAATTTTTTTTTTTTTTTTTTGAGAACCCAACCAATTCTAGGTTTTGATGCAGATTAACCAAATGCACATATGACAATAGGGACAAATAAAAATCTATAAACAGGATATAAAATCTGTTTCCAATCAGTTCTCCATAGACGTTCTCCTTTTCCCCAATTTTTGAAGAGACATTCACATTTACATATGTCTGCATGCGTAACACATACAAACATACACACACATCCATGGCGCACGCATACAGATACACACACTCACATAACACACACACACATACATATTCCCATTTCAGTCTTTCAGTCTTCTGTATTTCTTCATTTTACCTCTTCCATAGTGAAGAAAATCGCGGACTGAAAGTGTCGTTTCAGTTATATTTATTTCTACATTTTATAAAATACTTCCGAGATTGAGTAAAATGATCAAAGATTAAAGACAAAAGATCAGAGACAAAAATCAGAACCAATTATAATCGAAGGGTCTTCTATAAGTGAAGTAAGTGATAAGAAAACTGCTGGAGAATCTGTGCCACAAAAAGATGAAATAATTGAAGAAGGTTCCTAGTCTTTAAGACAAATTTTTAATTTTGATAAAACGAGGCTGTTCTAGAAGAAAATACCAAAATAGATCCTTTAGATGAAGAATAGAGAAATGATTAGCGAAATGAAAGTTTCTAAAAGTGAATCACATTGTAATTATTATACAGTGATGTAATCACTGACTGTTTTATAAAGCAATGGTTTATTAATAGAACTGTTAATCTATATGCAACGAGGTGACTGAATAAAAATAACCCCAGTTCATTGACGTGCAAATAAAATAGCTTAGAAGACTGCAACAGCAAATGTAAACTGATTTTTCAAAACTGTTCTTGAAGCTAAATTTATACAAAAGGAAATGAAATTGATTTCAAAAGTTTATTATGAATTTATGACTTTCCTTTATACTCGTGTGATTTACAAATATCTAATATTAAATGTTCACTTTAAAATAATGGATGATATTGAAGAAAACCACTTTACAATTTCAGAGGCAAGGAAAAAATATTCTTCATTGTGCTACGATAATTTGTAACAGCATTTCCACATAGGAACAATACATTTAAAATGTTCTAGTTTATCTTACTGGTCTCAGTAGTTATTTCAGGTTGGGACTTGTTTTAATGATATCTTTTTGGCGAATCACCAAGTTACGAGATATAGTGATGCAACAGTAATACAGATTTCGGCGTAAACCTAACATGGACACAGGCTCGTCCACACACTCCCTCTCACACACGTACATTTACAGTCGCAAGATTAAGGTCGCATCCCCAAATTAGAGGGAGGTAACATGAAGTAAGAGATGAGTTCAGACAGAGAGAAAATGAAACTACTATTGTCAGCTATAAAAGATTAGCAAAACGAAACTGTTATTAAACTTAAGTGTATAATTCTCCTGTTGAAAATCATCAATTCAGTTTAAAGGGTACCAAATAGGTATATGATTGTATAAATTGAATCAAGCTTAATTCTTGTATAAATGACGTTAACCGAATTTATCCAATGACTTGATAAAGCCGTTGTTGTTAGACTTAATTACAATAGATTTATTACAGTTTTTTATCCAAGTTTTTATAAATATACTATTGTTGTGAACGTCAATCAGTTCATGGACTTATGAAATTCCACGTATCGTGAAAAGTTATTGATATATATTAAAAACAATTCATGGAATTCTTTGGTAAATGACTTGAAATTATAATTAATGTTTTCATTCTTATCAGTTTCCATAAATCACAGCAGACAACAGACAACAGGCAACATTATTAGTTGTACTTAAATTACATGTGTATAAAAAAGTTATAATCAGGTTGTAACGACGTGAACGTATTCAAACTGCTTTAATTTATCTTGTTTACATATCCTTAAATCAAGTCTCAAAACTATTCTAAACTTTAAAAAAATAAATATAATTATTTGATATGATTATTGACAATGGAGTGAATTATGGAAATTAAAAATATTATTTACTAGATTTACCTCTCTTTGACCATCAGTTTATATTCGTTTTTCTATTAAGATCTATAATAGACAATATTTCTTTCTTCGTTTTATTTACTTTCTTTTCAAACCTCCAAAGGTTTTTAATGAATTTACAGCGTCGATTGCTTGTCGCTACTTAACATCCTAGGTTAACAACTCTACTTAGTTACTTTACGATATTGTAAGCATTTTCAATATGTTCATGTCGTTACAACCTGATTAGAACTTTTTTATACACATGTAATTTAAGTACAACTAATAATGTTGTCTGTTGTCTGCTGTGAATTAATGTAACTTGGCCCTGAAGAGATGAAAGGCCCTATTTTCTTATCTCAGACAAGAGTGAGTCGGGATCTTGCATCAAAATGCGCATAGGATAATAAACAAGTTTTATTAATATATAGGATTGCGTCTTGGCTCTTATTTCAACTGATATGCACCCAAAATTGTATCATCTATATGAAAGTCTTTATATTTAAACAAAGTATAAACAATTTTTCAAGTGAGAATTTTGCTACTTTGATAATAAATACAATATTTTACCAAAATATTTGGTAGAGATTTTAATATACAAATATATATATATATA
>NC_068993.1:26760805-26761256 GCF_001194135.2 Octopus bimaculoides
AACCCTAACCCTAACCCTAACCCTAACCCCAACCCTAATCCTAACTCTAAAACCCGAACCCTAACCCTAAACTAGAGTTTGATTTGAAGAAGATTTGGCTGCTATTTCTAGGAAATGAAGCACTTGGTGCAGGTGTATTAATAATTGTGGCAGCTCCAATAACAAGTGCAGGCAATATTCAAGTATTTTGATGGCTTTTTCCGCTTTGTTTACGAACAGTCTAGTTAATCGGAAATGTCAGAACTAACGGGGATTAATACCATATACACCGTCACAGTAGTAACTGTATTCAACTGAATAGACGTCAGTGATTAGTTGAAATTATCGAAATAAGACAATTTTTAACGTGAAATAACTTCGAATACAAAATATTTTATCTGTTCTATACCACAAAATATACAAGTATACGAAGTTTGAAAGTGTTTCGGTACCAAAAACACTACATAAAAAA
>NC_068993.1:26762020-26766467 GCF_001194135.2 Octopus bimaculoides
TATATATATATATATACATATGAAGTCATATAAAGAAATGTAAAAGAATAAAAGAATGGATTTACAGGCGAACAAATTGTATTGCTGGCGTCGAAGATATTCAATAATTATAGTAAAAATAAAATAATAAAATACTAAACTCGCGAAGTAAAAGTGTTAAAGGTTATTATCATGTGTGTTCGCGCGCGCGCGTGCGGTGATTGCTTCATTTTCAAAAACGACTGCCGTCTCGCTGAGCTTCAACGTTGCTAATGGAATTTCTGACATTCCGTACATGACCTTTCAGATGACTATTCAGTCCCGCTACAGATTTGTATAGTTTGAAGTATACGTGACAGACGAGAGTTCTAACTTCCACAGGACTGTGAGATATGATCCCTGTGAATTGCTATATGTCTATTCAGACCCGAAATTGACATGCAAGTATTTTCACACTCATATGCACCAGACACACACAAACATACACTCCACTTCACATACATTAATTTTATTGAAATGCTTACATACATATTTAACGATGACAGAATATTCGTTCTCCTAAAAAAAGTGGCATAGTATAGCAATAATCCTGTTCAATTGCAGGGACGTACCTGAGAGAGAGAGAGAGAGTTGGGAGGGGGAGGGATAATAAATGACTCGGAGAGTTGTTCGAAGGTCATTGCGAAGAGATGGGTGGTGTGGGGGAGAGATAAAGGGAAGGGTATCAAGATGTACATTAATCTCAACTTTGGCATTATACTAATGCTAAAGGGAACTTGAATCACCCTGTTCATACAATATATATATATATATTGTTAGTGTGTGCGTGACTTTACTTGTATGAATATATATATCAATTTAAATAAGAGCTATAACGCGATCCATCGTAAAAACTTGTTTAATGACCTATGTACATTTCGATACAATATCCCGGCTCACTCTTGTCTGTGATGAAAAATGGTATCTTGTATCTCTTCAGGGTCGAGTTTGATTAATTCATAGCAGACATATATTTATATATATATAAAGTAGTTGTATGCTGTCAGCTTAATGTGACAGTCCCATGAAGGGAATAATACTACTGCTATTTAGCCCTAGGAAACAGCACCGCTTCCTGTCGACCTTGACACATTTCCTATGTCCTTATGTTTACAAGGAGGAGACAAGCACGTCCATCCAGCTAAGCCTGCATCTCAGAGACTAGTTTCTGACTCTTTGCTCATCATCAGTCTGGAGTAACATGACCTGCTAGTCGGAGATGCCTGTCAAGCTCTCGTAAACACAAAATAATTCTAGTGAAATACATTCACTGATTTCAAAAATAGAAATAATACATTTCTAAATCTCTCAGAGAGATTTATGCAGTAGTGATACGATAAAGTTGTTGTATGTTGTCAACTTAATGTGACAGTCCCATGAAGGGAATAATACTATTGCTAGGAAGCAGCACCGCTTCCTATATATATATATATATATATATATATATATATATATATATAGATAGATAGATAGATAGATAGATAGATAGATAGATAGACAAGCAGATATTTATACACACATATATTTATTTATATTTTTATTTTGGCCACTGATAAGATCATTAATTGATTTTATCCTTAATTATGTATGCATATCTATTTATTTATTTATTCATTCCGATCCTGATATTTACTGCGGTATCATTTTGATCAGATACGTACGAGGCTGAGATGAATAGTTGTATTTGCCTCGTATATACGTGTGGATATATGTATATATTTGTATATATATGAATGTATTTGTAGGGATATGTTTACATATTTATATTTATGTACTTCTGGTATATTCTACTGATGACAGTAAAGTAATTTGTTTTACTAAATCAGAAATCGGACGATCAAGAATTGACCCCCAAATTTTACGAGATCTCTTTTATTCATTTGCTCGCTTTCAGCCTTGTGTTAATGGAATGTAATTTGAAGTGGTTTTTGAGTCTTTTGACATCTACCTCTAGCATGTAGTTACTGTTTCTCAGTACCCCTAATTATAAATATATCTATATAATTACATATTTATATTAGTGTTTACCTGTATGGTTTTTATTACATGCTGGCCACTGATAAGATCATTAGTTGATTTTATCCTTAATTATGTGTGCATACATAAAATACATACATACATACATACATACACACACACATACACGCACACACACACATACACGCACACACACACACACAAACACACACACACACACATACACACACACACACACATGCACATATATCAGTCTGTATGTATGTAATTACGCAAATGAACATGTAAAAGAGTGAAAAGTCAACTCTTGGACAGCCAAGTTCATAGCATTATTTCGAGTTACAGTTTTTCACTGACGCTTTTGGGAAAATTTTATACATCAGAAGACAAGTTTTAGTGTCACCTAAAATTAATATGGCAGATCACCCGTTAAGAGATCCGTCTAACACTGAATTGTTATATAAACGTCATATACTACGTGTTACCTGGGTTGCTTCTGCATTTTCAGATCGTGCATAGAGCTTCATAAATATACTTAGCTATATGGAAATGACGCCCATAATCTATCGGGACTTTGTGTCATTTATTTACAGTAAATCCTTTTGAGAGAGCAGATCTGTCCCTCTTGGTAATATCTCACCAAACGGGAGTTGAATTAAATGTTGATAAAATACCTTTCGTCATATTTATAAGGTAACTAAATTGCAGTGTATCCTTTATTATTATAGCTAAACAGAAAGAAAACGACCGCAATAGAGAAATCATACAGAGATGCCTACGAACTGAAGGTCCTTCATTTGACTGTCGCTTATCTTTCTGATGGGATACCTTCTTGTATTTAGGGTGATAGAGGGGCAACTATCAGACCAAATATCCAACAGTTATTGAGTCCACTTCCTGGTGAGTTCGTTCTTGCATAATATCATTCTATGGTTGATAATGTTCATAGGTGGCATATACAAGGCCAAATTTATTTACTATATCGTACCCTAAAAATTTGAGTCCTTGTGCCAATATTAAAAAATATATTATCGCACTTATGTTTTAAGAAGTTTGGGAGGAAGAAAAGAAAATTCGTAAGGATCTGTATTGATTAAGCTTTTAGACAACATGAGAAATATGGATCTCATTTACAAGCAAGCTCTATCACTGGAAACATGGGAAAAACATTAGATTGAAAGAAAGATTAGGATGTATGCCAGCGGGTAGTAATTTGAGATTCTAACTAGGTTTCGACACTCTGCCAAATATTTTGCTAATTTCAAGAATAATTGCATTGTGTTTTTGGCTCGATGTTTTATGGAGTCGATACAATTCTCGCCTTAATATATTCACGGGATGATCCCCGTGAATATATGGTAACCATACATCAAGGTTCGGATCTGAGCCAACAAGGTTCTATCTACGTTAGAAGCTATTTTATTGGAAGTTTACAAATATATTTTGACTACAGAAACATATTTTGACTACAGAAAGACAAAAATTGGCTACTAAACTTGTTTTGTTGAATCAATGGTTGTATATAACTGGTATTGGATGAAAGGTAAAGTCAACACCACTGGAATGTGTACCATTAAATGTGGGGCTCAAAAATATCCCCCCGACACATGATATATAGAGCTTGTGAATTCAGAAGTTTTGTTTTGGGACAAAGCCATCAATTTATACACGTGATAAAAGCAACATCGACAACTCTTCCAATGGCACTAAAGGTGACAATGGAAAGCTTGGGGTAATCCAAAACTGGAACCATACTGTAGTCTACGTTTGCCGGGAGCATACTCTTTGATATTAACCTTTAATGCTCTTATCGCCTGGCAGCTGCTAGAAACAAGACGAGAAACACCAGAACTAACATTATGACGACAAAAGAACAACAACAAAAACATTTATCAACGGCATTTAAGAACAACTGCAGCAATAAGAACAGCAAAAATAAATTGCGGCAGCAGCAGCAGCTGAAGCAGAAGCAGTCGTAATTATAACAAGAACAGCAATACAAGCAGCAAACTACAGCAGAAGTAAAGTAGCAGCGAGAGAGAGAGAGAGAGAGAGAGAGAGAGAGAGAGAGAGATAGAGAGAGAGAGAAGGAGAAAAAGAGAAAAGGAGTAGAGAGGATTGTGTTGGTATATAAATGGTGTAAATGGTTGACATAGCTGTGTTCTCATCAGTATATATAAGCTCTGTAGCTCTAATTCGCTATTCTACCTGGAACAGAACAAAATACTAAATACTTTTGTTGTTTCTTTCTCTTTATGTTGTTTCCTTTTTACTGTTATTTATTGTGTTCACTCAGCTGCCGTCACTTTATGTTCCAAATAGTTGAGAAAAAAATTAGGAATGCCAAAGCTGTCGGTAAGATATATATATATATATATATATATATATATATATATATACACACACACACACACATATATACACACAGATACAGAGACAGACAGACAGACAG
>NC_068993.1:26766477-26767562 GCF_001194135.2 Octopus bimaculoides
CAGACAGACAGACAGACACATACACACACACACACACACACCATGTGTGTGTGTGTGTAATATATTTATGATATATAGATATATACACATATATGTGTTTTCATGTGTGAGTATATTTATGTATAGAAATATATATGTATGCATGAATGTAACACACATAGGCATACACGCATATATATATATATATATATGTATACACACACACACACACACACACATATATATATATATATATATAAGGCTATTTTAGTGAGGTTTCTAGACAGTAGATAATCTGAGCAACTGCACCTTAGAAATTCGTCACTAGCCTGAGCCATATTTTTGCGGACACCTATGTACATGCGCTTGTAATTCTCCTCTCTCGACATTACAAATGTTAACAAGGTGAAGGCTCGCTGCCTTAAGGCCAATTCCAGTGTGGAATCAATGTCATTGAAGGTGTTCTACATGTATACATACATGCAATCACACCCGCATAAATATGCATAACACACTCACATACATGAGTGTCTGGTTTTAGAAATGAAAAAGAACACACACACACACACACACACACACACACATTCTTAATTCTTTTAGTCTTTTTCTTGTTTCAGTCACTAGCCTGCGATCATGCTGGGGCACCGCCTTGAATGTTTTATATTTTTTTAGTTGAACGAAACGACCTCAGGACTTATTATTTTAAGCTTGGTACTTATTCTATTACGTCTCTTTGGTCGAACCGCTAAGTTACTAGGAAGCACATGCACCAACACCGGATGCCAAACGGTGGGTGGGGGACAAAGACAGACACACATGGATGTACATACATATGTAAATATACGACGGGATTCTTTCAGTTTCCGTCTACCAAATCCACTTACAAGGATTTGGTCAGCCCGAAGCAATAGTAGAAGACACTTGGTCAAGATGCCACGCAGTGGTACTGAACCCGGAACCATGTGTTTGGGAAGCGAGCTTCTTACCACACAGCCACGTCTATGCATATATAAATATATACATATAAATATGAATATATATATGTGTGTGTGAGTATAATATATATATATATATATATATATATATATATATATATATATATATAT
>NC_068993.1:26769209-26772546 GCF_001194135.2 Octopus bimaculoides
CACACACACACACACACACACGCTCACACACAAATATATATATATATGCTCCCTTCTATGCACTCGTGCCTCTAAATAACTTGTTTTTACGCATGTTTCAACACTTTTAACAAGAACGATACAGTTAATTACTTGCTGATTGTTTGGTGTATTTCAACAGTACCAATCGACTATGTTAAAGTGTGAGCTGGAAATGCTTGACGATAGAAATGATGGAAGTAGAGAGATTACCTGAAATAAGATGTTAACACAATGAGCTTAGATTACAGCAACAATAAATGAATTCATCAATTATATATGTTTATGAATTTGTGTTGCATGATTCTTGATGTGAAACCGTATGTTGAAACAGATATTGTTGTATTTCGGGACGGCCTTTTCTTTTCAAAATAAACACACGCACTATATATTTGTTCTTCCCTCGTTTATTACTGTTCTTATTTTAACTCGTGTCCGTTGTCCGGAAATCTTTCGTCACACATCTGTGACTTCTTCAGTAACACATTCCGTCCCCGTGTGTGCTCTGCTCCACTTAGTCCATTTTGCTCTTCTATAATGTGTATCCTTACATGCGCATCTGTTTGCGTCTGTATTTGAGTGTGTGCGTGTGTGTGTGTGCGTGTGTGTGTGTGTGTGCGTGCATGTATGTGTATGTGTCATCGCTCTTGGGAGCACTATGACCCGCTCCTCTCCCCCGTCCCCTCTCTGTTGCCGCTGTTGCTGCCCTTGACCCCGACTTCTGGTACCGTTCCTGTATCTGTGTGTTCGCCCACGCTGCTGCAATCGTGGTAGTTGTTGCTGTTGTTGCTGCTGTCGTTGTTCGTCGCGTTGTTGAAGTTGTTGCAGCAGTTTAGGAAGTCACTGTATGTGTGTTTTTGTGTTTATATGGGTTCGCTTACTATGTTGTTTGTATCCGTTTCCTTTATACAGTTTTCTTTTTTTTTTTTTACCTCTTTATCTCTATTTATGATAGGTATAAGCATATTTGTCTATTGTGTGTGTATAACACTGTTTGTATCTGGGTTTCCGCTCCCTTCTGATTTAGCCGTCATTTTTGCGTGGTGTGGTGGGTGTTATTGTTCCACTCGTATTTTCTGTAGAGACTCAGTCTCTCTGTTGCTATGTGTGTAGCCTCTGTGATCTGTCTAAGTGTCGTGTCAGTTCTATGCATTGATAATACCTTAACTTCTATGTTATTAACCTATCCTCTATGTTCGGCTTGAGCATATCGGTAGAGCACTGACGAGTCTTTCTCCTCTTTGAGCTCCCACCAGTGTTTGCCTATACGCACCTCTATGCTGCGTGTTGTCTCTCCAATCTAAGTAGTTTTGTTTCTGTCTTTTATATAGTTTTATGATAAAGCATACAAATTGCGTAACGACTATTCTGTTTATGTGTGGTTCCACATTATTGTACCGTCGTGCCTAGAGAGTGTATTATTTCAAATTTAGATATAATACACAGTATCTCTTAAAAAATAAATTTTTTGGAAGTTAGAAATATCTAAAATATTTTGTTATACCTATTTTTGGACGATGATACTATATAAATTGTTTCCATAAATGTAACTGACTGCTGCTCTACAACGGTTGAATGTTCGAGGATCATTTACATAGTTCTGCAGATTGACACCAGAATTATGAGGTAAGCTGCAAATTAACGAATTATGGTTGGTAAATAACTGAGATTTTCAGACTGTGCAAATCTTCCAATTAGGATTCAATGATCTCCGATATCAAATGTTGCAGTTAAATTTAATAAGAGAAAATATGGGTAAGTATTGTCGTATATACGCTTATGGATATTGTGGCATAGTCGTAGAATCAAACCGGCAATGATATACCCCTCTTGTACCCCGATTGCCTGAGAGAATTTCCATTAATGTGAAAGACAACGAAAGATACATAAGGAATTGACGATAATTAGGATACCTTCCACAAGCCGGTATTTAAGGTTGTTGACAATTAGTAGAAGAATGGTTAATATAATCCAGAGACAAATAATTGTAAGAATAAACCTTAAATCTTTTTCATTCATTAAGATGAAGGTACTTAGAGAAATATCATCGAAGATGATCAGAAAAATAGTTGCTGTTTTGCCACCTCAGGTCGGATTTGTAAACCTGTTTTTCTCATATTCTGAGATGAGGGCTACTATCCAGATGTCGAAAGTGATGAAAGAACCATAAAATGGTAGAGAGAAAGTGCAAGAGAGAAAAAGAATGAGAGAGAGAGAGAGAGAGAGAGAGAGAAAGAAAGAAAGGGAAAGAGAGCAGCATTTCATCCAGTGATATAATTACTTGCTTTATTATCTGTTTTAGAAATGCTTTCCGCTTACTTCTAATTTGGAGAACAAAGTGAAACAGGTACGATTCTGTATCGAACTTGATTGGCAAACTTTGCACCAACGGAGATTGCCCACGATCACATTCAATACTATATTGTTACACAGGACCTTATCAAGTTGCTGGGCCAAAATCTGTGACTGTTTCCGTTGTAAGAACCATTGCTTTTGGCACTAACCTGTGTCTACATTATTATTAACATACAATTCTCTCATTCTCTCTCTCTCTCTCTCCTTCTCTCTCTATCTCTTTTTCCCTCTCTCTCTCCTTCTCTCTCTCTCTCCTTCTCTCTCTCACACACACTCACACACACATGCATGGTGGTATGTATATATACATATGTTGGCATGTGTGTATACATTTATGTATACATATATGTATGTATGTATGTATGTATGTATGTACGTATAAGATAACTTTTAAAAACATACTTAAAAAGATAAATATCATAACTAATAAGTGGGAAGATCTTGCATCAGATAAGGACCTGTAAAGGAATCTAATTGTTACTGCTGTGAAAAGATTCGAGAACTACAGGGGTGCATACACTGAGTTGAAACGTGGTGGTAAATATATATGGAGGATGTGAAAGGGCACGAAAGGGTTAATTTCGTGCAACCAATGTAGTCGTGTCTGCTTTCTAAAGGTAGGCCTTCTCAGCTACAAGCGTGGTCATAGAGGCACTGGCGTCTACCAGATTGATATACAGCATGATCACTTGTATGCCTTGTGCAGCAGTGAGTGTGGGATGGCCAGTGGACTCACTTTGAATTGCAGTTCCTAACATCAAAGTGGGCGGGCTGCCGCTGGTGTATGTGTGTGTCTTGTCGCTGTGGAATGACATTGAACACACTTGCAGGCTTTGTGTATATGTATGAGAAGTCATCAGCGGTAGGGAGACTAACCTTGAGTTGTTTTATAGAGTGAAATGGGTCAAGGAAATGGTCTTACTCGACTACGAGTCGATTTCCTCCATACGTGTGTGTGTGTATA
>NC_068993.1:26774238-26779238 GCF_001194135.2 Octopus bimaculoides
CTCCTCCTCCTCCTCCTCCTCCACCACCTTATCATCATCATTATCATCATTAACAGGCGCATCAGCGTTATCATATTAGGCCCTCTTCTCCTCTTTCACATTCTCTTCCTCCTCCCCTCCTCCTCCTCCTCCTCCTCCTCATCATCATCATCATCACCATCATCGTCATTCTTAAGTAAGACAAGCCCAGCATAATTTGGACAATTGCTAAAAGTCCAATAGTAAACTATGAAGAGACTCACCCGTACGCATGTACGCACGCCTGCATGCGCGCACGCAAACACATGCGAATACATTCATACATTGAAGCAAACGTGCCTATGGATATTTGCTTGCGGGTTTGTATGTATGTGTATGTTTGTGTAAGTATTTATGTACATATTTTTGTATGAATTATGAATGTATGCATACACGACCGTATGCATGCATGTTTGCATGCATTTGAGTGCGTACATTATGTGTGTTTGTGTGTGTGTATGTATATGCATACATACACGCACGTACATGGTTGGACACACCCGTACTTAGCTAGATAGAAGGTATGTGAGTGCGTGTAAGTGTGAGTGCGTCCGGGGAACCTGTCAGTTCCTAAGCTGATGTGATTCTGGCATATGAGGCTCGGATGGGAAAGAAACGCAGGGTTAGGGATAGGGTGGAACCTAAGTGGTAGGTAAGTGGAAGGTAGACGGGTGGAAGGGGATGTGAAGGGAGGAGATGAGAGAAAGAAAGACAGGATTGGGGTGGAAGGTATTAGTTTTCAGCTTTTTATCTCAGCTTAATTATGACATACTAGAACACACGAAGAAACAATAAAGAGTGTTTTATTGTGTGTAAGTATTTGTACTCACCATTGACTTAGTCTTTCTCCCTCTCGCTCACACAGATAATATCTGACACACAAGCACACACGTAGGAGCACACACACACACACACACTCGTAGGAACACACACACGCGCGCACGCACACACGCACACACACACACACACACATACACACACAATCAAAAAAGCATAAACATATGTATGTATGTATGTGAAAGGACTCCGTCGGTCAAGATTGACCATGCATCTGCGTATGTATGAGCAAAAGTTTTCTGAAAGACTAGGAATTTGCCTATGCATGTTACTCTCCCCTCGCCACGTTACCGATATTCATCTAGAAGAAATGTGCACTTGGACCGATACAACTTGGCACCAGTGTCGTCACAGGCGTTGAGTGGTCTTCTTGCTGTAGGAATGTCCAGAAGTCTCTAAACTATAACACTCAATGGGGTCTGTTGCTCAACACGATACCAAAGCTTACCTTGCGTTTGGGAAATAATGAGAGATGAGTGGAACGTGTCCATAAATCCACTCTTTTGTTTTGTGCTCATGCTGAGAAGTTTCGAATCTTCATAGGAAAACTTCAAGGCGATGTTGAAGCTCCGAGTTTTGACTCTGTACCGAAGAATAGTCTCTACACATGAATTCTAATAGTGTTACTTTCGCTGCTTTTTTTTTTTTGTTTTGTTATGTATATTATACACCTAAAATAAATTTTAGATAAACGGAAAAATCCAAATTCGTCCGTCAGCAAATGTGTAACTGAGTATTGGTTCCCACAACTTCGTAAAGGAGATGAGAGCCTTGAAGATAAAGAAGATTGCAGAGAATAATATTTGAGGCTATTATTGTAGAGTGCGCACACAAAACGACTCAGAGAGTTGCAGAGTTAAACGTTGACCGACATTTGCTTAACATTAGAAAACTAAGGAAAACCCAATAAATGAGCGCTGCACGAGCTACACAAAAATCCTTTTTTTAAAATTGTGGTTACGAAATTTGCTATGTGCTGCTTTTGTGCAACAAAAGCGATCTATTATTTCTTGGTTGTATTGGAACATGAGGCGAAAAATAGAATCTTTGCATGCAGCGATCGTGATCTTCCCAGTGGCCAGATCGTGGTAAAACGCACAAACACTTTCCTAAACTGCATCAAAAGAAGGATTTAGTTACAGTTTTGTGATCGGAACTGGAATCATCTACCACTATGCCTCTTATCTTTGCCTCATAGGAATATAAAACAAACATTAAATATTGAACATATAAATCATACTTTCTCCTTCTAGTATGACCATATTATGGAAGATATAATCCAAACTCAGAGATTTTTTGTTGTTTTTTTTAAGAATAATTTGTGCTATATAGATCACGTCGAACTAGCACTGGAATTAATCAACTTCTAATGTCTTCCAATAGGTTCTAATTTTAATCTTTCTTAGCTAACAGTAGACCGTTATATTATATAATATACAGCATTTAGTTTCGGTTCAAATATCACCACAGTCAGCATTGCCTTTCAGTTCTTTGGATTCGATAAACTAACTGCCCAGACATAAGCAACGTTCAATGAAATTGATATTTCTTTTTCTCTAAGAATATTTGATGTTAGGCCAATGTTAAGACAGGTTATTATTGTTGTTTTCCTTATTATTATTATTATTATTATTATTATTATTATTATTATTATTATTATTATTATTATTATTATTATTATTATTATTATTATTACTGTTGTTGTTGTTGTTGTCGTCGCTTTTTTCATCTCAGACTATCCTTTTCTCCTCTGACACATGTACACAACAAAAACACAAACACACACTCAGACGCATGCACTCATATCTTCACGCGTGCCAATACATGTGGAGGGATTATGAATGAGAGAGTTCACACACAGATTCATATGTACACACAGTACACACAATGTGCGGTTCAATAAGCGGCATTTCGTCCGTCTTCACGTTCTGAGTGCAAATTCTGCCGAGGTCGACTTTGCCTTTCATCCTTTTGGTCCCAATTAAACATTGGGGTCGATATTATCGGCTTACCCACTCCCGCGAAATTGCCGTTGTGTCAATTGACTCTTTCTATGTTGAAAGATGAATGTTTCTCTAAACTATGTATACATACACAATGATATTACAGGTAATAAATGTGAGCAGAATTAAAATTGGTACCGGTTTTTACTCCCCAGTACAACTGGGTATTTATTTTATTGTCAATAATATATATATATATCAGTTACACACACGCCCGCACACACACACACACACACACACACACACACATAAACACACACAATTAAAAATACATAAATATGTATTTTTGTTCAATCCTCAGTAAATCTTCTAAGAAAACATAAGAAAATAAAAGGAATAATTTGTAATCCGGCAATATGACACTAAGAAACTACGTTATCTTGCTACAACAGCACTATGTAACGTAGATAATCAAATACCAATCTAGAATATTTCTGTTCTGGCTGTAAGCAGATTAATTAATATCACACCACTACAACATTAATACTCTAGTACACCAATTACTAGGTGAACGATATTTCTGGAATTTCTATAAACTATTATTATGCCACTAAGATAATATGACACTAATGTACCCCCAGAAACCCAGAATTTATAAATTTAAAAATACAGGTCTCGAATATGTGATTGGTCATTACAACTCTAATGTATGGCGATGCGTATAAACTAAATGTATTGGATCTCGATGCTACGGTGTCTGGTAAGCAGCATTGAGTTAAGTTTGTGTGATAACTTGCTTCTCGAATCTATTGTTAAAGTAATTCGGTATTTCATCATTGAGTTGATGATATATAGCAATAATGTACGAAATTACAATAATATTATTCGAAAGAAATAAGGCACGAGCTGGCAAAGTCGTTAACAAGCAGGGCAACATGCTTAGCGGCATCCCGTCCCTCCCACGTTCTGAGTTCGAATTCCGTCGCGATCGACTTTACCTTTCATCCTTTCGGGGTCTATAAATTAAGTACCAGCTGAACATTAGAGTCGATTTAATCGACTTATCCCTTTTCCGAAATGCTGGCTCTATGCCAAATTTTGAAATCATTATTATTCGGAAAAAAACTTGTAGCTAGATATTATGATAATGAATAGGCATGCTAGAATTTCAGTATCGTATAATTATAATCTACTACAATAATACTCTTGTGCTTTTCTCCGTCACAGCATATGAATGAGAAAGGAAGGGGTGATGGCAAGAAGGAAGGAAGGGGTGATGGCAAACTGGTAGTGGGATGATGGAGATTCTACTGTGAAAAATATCAAACAGCGTTTCAGAGTATAGTGTGTGTATGTAAAAGGGAGGTCTGTCAATGTGTGTGTGTGTGTGTGTGTGTGTGTGTGTGTGCAATGGAAGAGGGATGGTGAAACGCTAAAAAGAAAAATCAAACAGCGTTTCAACTCTGTGTGTATGTATGTGTGTGCGTGTACAAGGAAAGTATGTGAATGTATGTGTGAACTTGTGTAACATCTCAACAGACAACCACAAAATAACATTGACAAGTGTATTAATTTGATTTACCATCCATATTCTATGTGTTTTGTTAAAAATAATTATTACAATCACACACACCTACACAAACATATACATATACAAACTCATTGGAGAAAATAAATTGCCTGAGTGTATCAAGAATATAAAACGACTGCAGTTGAAAGGTATATTATAAATACACATTTTAATTTAACAGTTTATACATTCCTTAATTTATTTATATTAAGAAATTTGTACCCAGTGTATTTTAATATGGTGTTCTTTCAGTAATTAACGATGATCGTTGTCACATCTCAAAATACAACCACGAGACAACATCGAGAAGTGTATTAATTTGAATAACCATCCATAGTCTATCTGATGTGTTACAAATAATTATTACAATCACACACATCTACACAAACATATACATATACTAATTTATGAGAGAAAATAATTATTGCCTGAGAATATCAAGAATATAAAACGACTGCAGTTGAAAAGTATATTATAAATAAACATTTAACAATTCATATGTGTGCCTAATTCATTTATATTCAGAAATTTATGTAATAAATTTTGAATAAGGAGTTTTTACAACATCAACTATAAGACACGGACTGATTTTTGTGGCTTTAAATCGTATGAGCTTAGGTTGGTTTCAGTAA
>NC_068993.1:26783932-26787014 GCF_001194135.2 Octopus bimaculoides
TATATATATATATATATATATATATATGAAGTTTTAACGTTGTACAATGGAGACAAATAACCTGACAGTGCATTGAGCTTGTAGCCCAATTGAAATCCATTTTAATTTACTTGACACCATTCATCGCTTCATTCCATGAGCAATAGATGTATGTCGCTCTTATCCATACTTTCACCCCAGCCCTTCTAAAGAATTCCACAATCATAGCCCCTGGTGTCAAAGTAAATTCCACGCGAATTTTTCCTAGTTTAGAAAAGCTCTGTAAAAGGCATAAAAGAGCCGTCAATTTTATGTAAGAGATTATAAATTTCTCGGAAAACAATGGGATGGCACAGCTGGTAAATGTGTACTTCGAAGTATTGCTATATCTATTTATATGTCAAATCCTACCCAGACCGATGGGTATTTACTTTCATCCCTCCAGCATCAATGATAGCAACAATACACTGAATATACTGACGCCGATTCGATATATAGAACACATCTTTTTCGCTCTAGCTCTGTGAAGGGAGCAAATGTAGAAATCTGAATTACCTTTCAAATTAAAACTAAGCAATTGAACACTTAGTGCTTTTATCTGTGACAAAGCAATTATCCAGTTCATCTAGCTTAATAGCTGCAAAACTAAAGGTCAGTTTCAAAACGTGGGCTGCTGAATAGATAAGGGATTGGATAAATAAAAGAATGGCCAATGGCTCGTACTGTGCCATCAGTAATAACTCTATTTATCCAAGTATCAGCAGACTGTTTGGTCTAACCAGTTCTAAGTATTTATAACGCTATGGTATAGTGTCCACTTCTGTAAACAATAGCAAGTTCACCTTTCGGCTATAGAGGTAAGCAGTAATAGCTTATCGCTCTGTCACATGGGGAAGTGTACCATCTGCTTGAAGGAAACTGGAGGTAAGATCAGCTCTGTAGAGCCTTGTTATGGAGAAAAAGATTAAAATTTTGCCGGTGAGTGCAGTAGTAGCACTGTATATTCGATTTGTGTGTAGCTTGGCACACAGGTTCAACATTTTAAGTTCAATGGAAAATTAAAATCTTCAAGCTCTTCTCAGAAGAATTAAAATTGTATGAAGGAAATTTACTGGTATAAATAGAGAATCGAACCAGAGTATAGTTATCCAGCATTTCGTTAACGTTTAGCAGTAGCTCATGTCTGAACATAGTGCAATCAGATCTCTTCCATTACACAATATGGAAACAAAATCTTCAATGGAGATTAAATGCATTTGATATGTTGTGAGTTCGTCCATAGCTTTTCTAACGAAGTAAAGGAGGGCGTTCCAATTAGGCAAGTAAATAAATCTTATGATTTTTCTTTTTACATGAGAGAAACATTAAGTTGTGACGTTCATGCATTTTCTGGGCGATTAAGCTGAAATAAACCACCAACCCTAGACCAGGGTTTCGTTTGTATGCGCTCGAGTATCTATGAAATGACATACTCAAAAAAAATCGTAATTTCCCCACTAAATCGAAACTTTTGAACAAATTGAAGGTGACTAAAAAGATTATGAAAGTGGATAATGACATTTTAGCTATATGAAGAACTTTGAGAATGTAAAGGAAAGAGGTTTCCACTTAGAAAAGTAGTTGGTAAGTTCGGTTCTATGAGATGTTTAAACAGGACATTGTGATCAGCAACAATGCTACAAAAGCAAATTGTATTCGCTTTGGAAAATACTGACGAGGCGAATTCAGAAAAAGTCGAATTACTTAATATGACTGGTACAAATATAATGATTATTTGTTTTGCTCAGAAAAGAGATATTAACGAAAATATTATTTATTCCAAGCACATCAAAGAGGCAAGTTGGTAGAATCGTTGGCACGTTGGACAAAATGCAAAGGGGCATTTCTTCCGATTCTAAGTAAGTGAGTTCAAGTCCTGCTGAAGTCAACTTTACCTTTCACCGTTTCGGGGTAGATAAAACAAGGTAGCAGTATTTCCCCCTCCCTCAAAATTTCTAGCCTTGTGCCAATATTAAAAAGAATTATTTATTCTACGCACAGTCAAATATATTGTAGCAATGTCCAATGGTGAGTGATTAACAGAAAAATTGATTTCATGATATTAAAGCATTAATAAAACATAATCATCCCCAACATCTCGTTTAAAATGACATATTCCCGTAGCGTTTAAAATGACATATTCCAGTAGCGAGTGCCGTCTGGTTTAGATCATAATATGATGAATTTTGCAGTAGGGTTTCAATTCTCAGAAAGCAATATTTACCTACATACACTTCGCATTGCTAACATTATTGAAAATGGTAGGAATATGACAAATTGATTTATATTCTTTCTACCAATAGGATCAATAACCAATTGAAAGATAATGAGGGTTATGAAAAATCAGTGCTAAAATAAATGCAGATATACTTTGTTTATTTCATCACAATTTGAAGTGTGTGTGTGTGTGTGTGTGTGTGTGTGTGTGTGTGTGTGTGTGTGTATTCGTTTACCTTTAACAGGTTTCATATTCATGACAGGAGGTGTGTTCAAGGATTTTGTCGATCAGAGCAACCCTAATACTTATACAAAATGATTAAGTTACAGGACATAAAGTGACACAGTATAAAGCACACACATACACACACGCATGTATCCGTATATATATAAAAGGCAAGATGTGTGTGTGTGTGTGTGTGTGTGTGTGTGTCGGGAATGTAATTTATGCACGTCCACAAATTAGCACGCATGTCGCTCCAATTTTAGGAGGACATTCGTTATGACCCTATCTGCATTTTCGTCAACTTTTTCTCTCAGAGGCACCCGCGTATAGCTGTAAAAATCGATTTTCAACCATAATTTTTAACAATTTTCAAGTCGGAGAAATCAACCATTGTTTACAATAGGAGTTATGTCCCCTTCTAGCGACGAGCAAGTTTTTAAAACTTTTGTTGTTTTTTTTTCCATCGAGGAAAAAAGTGTTTTGTTGATATATGGGCAACACACACACACACATACGAACATGTATGCGTACAAAAAATATGTATGCAATTAGTGTACACACGTGCGTGTGTGTATGTGTGTGCGTGTTGCTCATATATATATATATATATATATATATATA
>NC_068993.1:26787176-26788927 GCF_001194135.2 Octopus bimaculoides
GAGGTCAGCAGCTCCCCCTTGCTGGTTTGGCATCTGCAGACTAGACTAGTTTCAGGGTGTTGCCCCTTGTCAATGCAGAGCAGCCAAGCTCCAGCCAGGCGGCGCTACTGACTGCCTGTTTGAAGGTTATTTATCTAATTTCAGTGGAATCTATCCACTGGTTTTCAGAAATAGAGTTATTAATATTTCTAAGTCTCTCTAAAGGAGACTACGGCAGCGGTACTGGAAATTAATAGTTATCGCCAAGCCAACATGGCAGTCCCAAAATTAGGACGAAAGCTGCCGTGAATTAGCTCCAAGAAGCCATCGCCTCTAGCTAGCTATGTGACACACGAAACCTACATATACTTAAGACTTAGTTGTGACCTGAACATATCTGCTTCTGACACAGAGAATCGGGAGCCCTTTTGGGCATTCTATTTTCCTTGCTGGAAGGGTTCCCAACCTATGGGTAAAGAGGGGTTAGATGATGGCGGTGGTGTTTTCAAAGGGCTGGCATATGTAACCTGATCACCTCTTCTGATCAAACTCCCAACCCATGCGCTCCCATCGCAATGCTGATTCTGCTCAAATTTGACGTCGATGTTACTTAGTTTGGTTTGAAATAAAGAACTTGATTAACTTAATAATCCCAACTTAATCCCGGGAAAAGCCGGGCTATACTGCTAGTATGACATATTTCTGTGCATCTTCTAGTCACAAAATTCTATACAAGCTAGTGATCGAACCCAGGATCACCAGATGAACTTTTTAATTATACAATTACGATTGCACCTCTGCATGTGTGAGTATACAAGAAAAATATTTACATGAAAACTTTATACCCAATATTTTGATTAAATTTAATATTTATCAACTATGCATAACCATAGCATTTGCTTCTTTTGCGCCCTTTGATGGAAACGTCAATAACAAAGACTTCCATCCGATTATGTCGACATATGATGTGGCATTAACTTAATTCATCATATGTTTGTTAAATACGTGATACACATGTCATATTACTAACATTGTTCACGACGACAGAATATGAAAAGGTTCTGTAAACAAAGCAGAGTTGTTTGATTATTGTTGTTGTTTCTCGTTGTTTATTGTTGTTCTTGTTTACAATGTTGTAATTCTAGCTGATGTTGGACAGGAGTTGTTGTTGTCACCCTATATGAGCAAACCTGTGATCAAAATTATTCTCTTGATGAAAGTCCCTTTAAAAACAATGAAACTCATCCTGCATTATAACGTTGTTGTCGTTGTTGTTGTTATGATGGTCTTGCTTCTGTATCTTTTACTATCACCTATTTGTTTAATACGAAGAGATATACATGTCAATCCATATGCGTGTGCGCGCGTCTTTTTATGTATGCATGTGTATGTGTGTGTGTACGCGCACACACATACACACATACACACAGACGTGGTTGTGTGGTGTGAAGTTTGCTTCCAAACAACATGGTTCCAAGTTCAGTCCTACTTGCATGGCACTTCGGGAAAGTGTCTTCTAGTATAACCTTAGGCCGACCAAAGCCTTGTAAGTGGATTCCGTAGATGGAAACTGAAAGAAGCCCGTCCTGTATATATATATATATATATATATATATTGACCGTTGACTGAACACTATTCAATTTTTTTTCTCCGTGTTTTTCTCCTTGTCTCCGTATTCTTTCTGTTGAAGAGCGTAGCTCGAAACGTCAAAGACTTTCCGTATTCCCGAGCGTCATACTAATATATACTTTTGTTATTTACACCACCTGTC
>NC_068993.1:26791471-26792804 GCF_001194135.2 Octopus bimaculoides
TATATATATATATATATATATATATAGACACACACACACATATATATATACACACACACGTGTGTGTGTATGTGTGTGTATGGGCCTGTACATATACATGCTTGTGTGAATGTGTACGTATGTAGACATTATGAACGCAGGTGGTTTTATGTCTATGTTTTGTGAGAATATGGTTGCGTGCATTTTTAATCTTTTATATTTTTTCCTACCTATTAGAGTAACTTTCCATTTATTCATCGGTTTTTTATAGCGTCTATTGCCATTAAGAGCCGATGAGAATGCATCGTAGCTCTTAGCTTCGGCATTTGAAACTCCGAGTACTATTATGACAACTTACTGATTGTCCTATACATACATACATACATACATACATACATACATACATACATACATACATATATAGTAGCTGGTGTACCCAGGGGTAAAGATGTTCTATTGAAACGCCTTATTATTCTGATATAAGAAAGCAATTTCGTTACAACTGCCACAAAAGGTGTATTTTTCGTTGCGCAAAAGTACAAAAAAACTGTCAGCTGGAGGAGGGAGAGATTGTTGGAGGTTGGTGAGAAAGTACTCTGACTCGTCGTGGCATTTTAAAGGTGAACTTTATGAAGGTTAATTTATTAAAGGTAATATATAAATGTAGTATATATGTATATAAATATATGAATGAAGTGTTTAATGTTTAAAAATGAAATGAAGAAAGTGCAGTAATAACGTTCACAATTACTGATGGTCGCTCTCAGTAACTGCCTTTAGCTTACGGAGTTCTTGTTTTTATAACTATGGAAAACCAGCCAGAAGGATAGACATATTATTGAGAACAAATGATTTCGTTGGAAGTCTGTTATCTCCATTCCAGCCCCTGGTGCCCTGGAAGAGGTTAGATGGGTCAAGTGGCAAAGACATTATTCTGCTTAGCGAAGGCATCTAGAAAATGTATAACTGCTGTCATTCACAGAAAAACTATTGTTTTATCATGAGAAAAGCGTTGTTGAAGTGTTAAGAGAAATTTGGCATGAAGCCACAACAAATACGTTGTGGAATAAAAAATTTATCTACTGTCATAGAAAAAGTGTAACTGTAAAAATGCAGAATTATCGGAGTAATGGGTATTCAAAAAAGTATGTATGTATAGAAATATGTGTATGAAGTCTTTAAGGTTTAAGATTCAAATCAAGGAAGTGCAATAGTAATGTTCAGCAGTTCAAAACTGAGTAGTGAAATGCAGAATTAAGTCGGCTGGTCGTGAGAATCAAATATTGATCGCTTCACTAAAAACTGCAGGTGGTATGAGTTATTTCCCTTGGGTTGTTTAAATAGAATGTTAATA
>NC_068993.1:26793001-26795046 GCF_001194135.2 Octopus bimaculoides
ATTTTTTAAGAATTTTAAGCATTCAAAGTATGAGTTCATTTTATTGGGGCACACTTATTAAAAATGTTCTGGAATCAAAAATTTATGTACTGTCATCGAAAAATTTTAACTGGAAAAATGCAGAATTATCGGAGTTATGGGCATTGAAAGAGTACATGCATCAAGAAAGTGCATTAATGAAGTTTAGCATATGAAAACTGTGAGTAGTGAAATGCAGAATTAGGTCCACTGATCGTGAGAATCAAATATTGATCGCTTTGCTAAAATCTAACAACTGTAAATGAAGGTGCTATGGGTTATTTCCCTTCAGTGTTTAAAAACACTCAAGGGAAATATTGTGCTGGTGCTATGGGTTATTTCCCTTGGGTGTTTAAAAAAATTCGTTAGAGGTAGATATAAAGATCCTTTCCAGGGGCCGTATTATCAATTTTTAAAACAATCTAAGTATGTCACGAGGTTTCCAGAGTGGTCACAATACATTTTCATACATTGGAGCAATGCAGAAAATATATAGAACAATAAAGGAAATATTGAAATGCGATGCTGGGTTTTGATCAGGCAATGAAACAAATAAAGATTGCCATATTGGTTCTGGAGGGGATGCTTTTGGATTACAAATTTCTGCTTTACAAGAAGTGAATATAATAACAGCACGAGAATTATCGCGAAGAAAATTCATATATATAAACAACACACACAAATACAGGAATATAAAATACCATATGACATGAATTTTTGATTTTTAAAAATTATCTCCACCTGAAGATGTGTCCCAATTTCGAAATGGCAACTGAGACCAGTTCTATCACAAATGATATAATTTAAAAAAATAAAGAATTCTCGAAAATGTCTACACCACTTATAAAAGGACAGCCTGAAGATGAGGACAGTTGCTCACACATGTTTCTGTGTCAATAGCTAATAGCATCACTTGTCGTGTGTTATCTCTAAGCAGCCAAGAAACTTAGACGCAGAAAAACAGGTTAGAATTCATTTAGGGCCAATACATAACACTGGCCATTCTGAGTTATTTCTCTTAACTCATTTTTGTTTAGTTTATGCAAATTTCGTGGGCCATAAATATGTTTTAGCTTTTTGAGTATGTGTGTGTCCTCTGGATACATGAGATAAACTAATACTGGACATAAGGTAATTGTCATCTGATGACGCCTTTTGATGCGGAAAAAGTCGTCCACGATTGTCCCCTTGTCTCCAGGCATTAAGTCTGCGCATTTCCTTAATGGCTTCTAAGTTTAAGAATATTCATAATTAATGAGATTATCTCCCCTTTTCGAACGTAGCAGGTCTCAGTTGCTATTTCAGAATTGTGACACATCCTCTAGGGATAGAGAATTTATCTTACATGCATCTTAAGGCAGTGGGACAGTTACCGTGTGGAGAGGTTCCACAGTCCAAGGGCCTATTTCTAATCTACATATACTGAAGCATGCCGTCAATATATCAATAAATACTATGTGCACTGTTTGGCCGGGGGATAGGCTAAAATGCTGCTAAGTGGTCCCTGATTGTATGGTATCTGATATAATTATATTATATTTCTCTCTCTCTCTCCCTCTTTCTCTCTCTATATATTCACATACATATGCATGTCTCTGAGTGCGAATGCGCGCGCGCGAGTGTAACTAATATAATTTAGGGAAGGGGAAATTTTAGAGAATAAAGAACACAAATATATTTACTTTCGTTTTTCTTGGTAGCATATCTATGATACAATTTCATTCCAACAGCCAAACTGTGTCAGTGATCAGTTCTCGATATTTTTAGAGTCTTCGTGTATTCTGGAATGGCTAAAATATCTTTCATTATGTAATTGTTTCAGTTTCAACATTTTATCTATCTGTTTACCTACCTACCTACCTACCTACCTACCGATCTATCTATCTATCTATCTATCTATCTATCTATCTATCTATCTATCTATCTATCTATCTATCTGTCTGTCTGTCAATCTACCTACCTACCCACCAATCTATCCATCTATTTATCTCTCACTCTCTCTTTATATATATATGTACACACACACA
>NC_068993.1:26799585-26799971 GCF_001194135.2 Octopus bimaculoides
AATTTTTCAAATATAAACACACCCTCCATACATATATGGACACAAACGCAAATTGACACACTATCACACACCTCATGCATATATTCACACACACACACACACACACACACACACACACACACACACACAGAATGCATACATACATACATACACATACATATTTAAAAGTGACAGTGAAATCAAATTCAAACAATATATAAAAATAATAGTTCATGTATGAACATTTTATGGATACTGAATGAGAAAAAAATTTCTTGCTATCGATGGGTGAGAATTATCCATAAAACATACCTATGAAAAACTAATATGATCAGAATGTGGTTGAGTTCAGGTCATATTCATAGATATGTACATCTATATATATATATATATATATATATATATAT
>NC_068993.1:26800980-26811406 GCF_001194135.2 Octopus bimaculoides
ACATACATACAAAGATACACATACATATCATTTGGAGCGAAAAAGTATTTGAAAATTTTCCAAATAAAATTAGGCACTAAATATTGATTTCAAATTCTGGCACAAGGCAAGCAATTTCGGGGAAGAAGTAAATCGATTACATCGACCGCAGTGCTCAAAAAGATGAAAGATAAAGTCGACCTCGGCGGAATTTGAAATCAGAACATAAAGACGGACGAAATACCGTTGAGCATTTTGTCTGGGGTGTTAACGATTCTGCCAGCTCACCTTACACACCCACTAAATATTGGTCTTAAATTTTAGCACAAGGCCAGCAATTTCAAGGGATGAAGTAAGTCGATTATATCGATCCCAGTACTCAACTGATACTTATTTTATTGACCCCGAAAGGATGAAAGACAAAGTCGACCTCGGTAGTATTTGAACTCAGAACGTAAAGTCGAACGAAATTGTCAAACGAAATTCCACTAAGCATTTTGCCCGGCGTGCCACCTCATACCCACTAAATGTTGGCACAAAATTATGTTGGATTTACAAGTTATACAGTTAATTGATTTAAATTAAATATATCTTATTTTTTTGCATATAAATCGACCAGATGTCCCAAGTTTTCAACGTAATAAAACTTTGAAGATATACGAATTTCTAGTTACAGCGAATAACATTTTATCTAAATGAATCTCTTTAAAAACTCATTTCTAAAGCAACTCGTCCGTTATACTAATTTTTCGCATTTTTGCCTCAAAATAACAGTTACAAAAGAAAACTTTCATTTTCAAATTTATTAACTGTACACTTTCATAAACTTGCAATCGCCTGTATAATTAAACTTCTACCATGCGCACAGACAATTGTCACTGAACTTTGAGTCAAAAATCGATCATATCTTATTCCTCCATTAATTATTGAACACAATTGTACTTAAGCTATTTCTATTTGTTCTTCATTATTTTTATCGATAATTCTACTCCATCCATCACATCAATTTCTCCCGCTTTCAATATCTGAGCACGGCTATATATATCAAATGCCTAGATTCTTAATCCCACTGAAAAATATTCATATGGCGAGACTTCAAATTCAAATTTAATTCTACATCGCATTTGAGTTATTTATTTAATGCTACATACATATATACATACATACGTGTGTGTGTGTGTGTGTGTGTGTGTGTGTGTGTGTGTGTGTGTGTGTGTGTGTGTGTGTGTGTGTGTGTGTGTGTGTGTGTGTGTGTGTGTGCAGGATCATCGAGTAGCGATAACTTATAGAACTCAATACGTAATGATAGGGTATTCTTTAATACTTTATAACTGAAAGGTCATAATTTTCAGTTTGTCGAGTTTCACGTTTTCACTCTTTTAACTGGTTATGTAAGCATGTTTTCTCATGTATGTATGTATGTATGTATGTATGTATGTGTGTGTGTGTGTGTGAGTATGTGTGTGTGAGTATGTATGTATGTATGTATGTATGTATGTATGTATGTATGTGAGCGCACATATGTGTGCCTGTGTGTGTGTGATCAGTTCAATTCCGTTACATGACCAAGCGTCTTTTATCATAGATTCAAGACCATCCTGGCCTTAAATGTAAAAACTGGGTATAGGGAAACTGTGTGCCCGACGAATGGACGGACATAGAATTCAATAGCCAGCTTCTATCCTGTGGAATTTTCAGTCTCTTATACTAAAGTAAGGAGTAAGAAGTGCAGTATATGCAGTAGTAACTGGAATATTCATGTTCGGACTCGTTGGACAAAAACACACATTTAATGTCATATTTTACGTGTGTGTGTGTGTGTAAACTTTAATGTCTTTCTGCTTGTACGTTTGTATGCATGTCAATGTTCAGTTTTATTTTAAGATTTTATGCCAATACAGTAAGAGCCAGTTTCTAACCTAGATTCAAGACTCCTTCATTTGTTTCCATATCAACAACAGGGTATGCATGCATGCATGTATGTATGTATGTATGTATGTATGTATGTATGTATGTATGTATGCATGCATGCATGTATGCATGCATGCATGTATGCATGCATGTATGTATGTATGTATGCATGTATGTATGTATGTATGTATGTATGTATGCATGTATGTATGTATGTATGTATGTATGTATGCATGCATGTATGTATGTATGTATGTATGTATGTATGTATGTATGTATGTATGTGTGTGTGCAGATTTGTATGTTTTGCTTTATGTATGTATTCTCATGCATATAATTGCATACCTAGACATGCTTATATATATTTAAATGATAAACTTCTGCAAA
Source organism: Octopus bimaculoides (assembly GCF_001194135.2). NCBI lineage: Eukaryota > Metazoa > Mollusca > Cephalopoda > Octopoda > Octopodidae > Octopus > Octopus bimaculoides. The sequence goes on from NC_068993.1 coordinate 26,803,258, forward strand.
GTTTTACAGATTTTTACAGTTCCAGTAATGGATTGGATCTGCCGTCTTCGAATTAGCTCTTTCGTATGTAAGTGTGTGCGCGCGCGCGCATGTAAATATATGTATACATACATACATTGTAACAGAAGTATTTATAAACCGGATCGCATTTTTCATGCAATCTATAATATTGACCACGCACAACTTATCGGACAGTGACTACCGTGCTGTTTTATTTTGTAGATTATATTTTTTTCTGTATCACCCCTCCTCATCTTCAATCTTCTTCTCCCCTCTACACTCTATTTTAAGAAAGGCATAGTTATATATGTGTCTGCACATGCACACATGCATGTGCATATGTGCATGCACACAACCCTTTCGCATACATATATCGCATATTCACATGTTTATAAGCGTTGTGCATTTGAGTATATCGGCATGTATTCTATGCATGCACAGATCTACATCTGCATAAATGTATCTATGCATTAGTCTCTATCTGCCTGGATACACTGCGTGCATTAGTCTATATGTGCGTGCATGTATGCATATGCAAGCATTTGTGGATGCGTATATGGAGGTGTGCACATGTACGTGTTTTGCAAGTAGGATATATATCTATGAGTGTATGCATGTACAAGTGTGGTTATGTATGTTTATATATGTGCGCTTATGTATGTTTATATATGTGCGCTTATGTATGCAAATAATCCGTTAACTAAAATAGGACAGCTTCCAGTTTGAAACGGAGTTGCGACTTTTATGGGATGAGAAGGGGATTATGACGTTGTGGGTAGCTCTGTCTGGGGTGGATTTCGGCTTGGGTAGGGCTGCGATAAATTGCAAATAGGGGTTGGATGAATGTTGTTGATAGTAATGAATTTGAAGGGGTTTGATGAGGTGTTGTTAGAATGTTATAGGTAGAGGGTGGGGCAGCGGATACCCTGTTGCTGTGAGGGGTGGCTGAGATGTTGCAGACGAAGTATCGGTGTAGTATTATTAGGCGTATTGCTGAGGATATTATTAGGGCTGTTGGTGGAATGATGATCCCGAATTTAGCTTCGATCTAGATTTCAAGAGAGGAGGAGATAGTGAGAAAAGAGAGGGAGTGATATAAGGAAGACAGAGACTCGGGATAGTAGAGAGATAAATAGAAGTACGAAAAGAAAGAGAGAAAAAATGAGTGAGAGAGCGAAGAAATAATTGAAAGAAATACAGAGAAGGAAGAGAGAGAGAGGGGGAGAAAGGGAAGAAAGGGGAGGAAGAGAGGGGGAGAAAGGGGAGGAAGATAGGGGAGTAATGGGAGGGAGAGAGAGGGGGACAGTGAAGGATAAAAGAAAACTTAAGAAATGAGTGGCTGCGTGAGAGAGAAAGAGCCAGTTAAGTATAACCCCACAACCCAACACAGAATAAGAGAGGAGGAATTAAATGAGTGAGAGAGGGGAAGAGAGAGAGAGAGAGAGAGAGAAAGAGATAGTGTGGAGAGGGAAGGAAGGATGGGTGCAGTATGGAGGTGTGGTGCTAAGAGACAGTGATAGATTGACAGAGATAAATAAAATAAAATATATTCTTGTCTCCCTCAAAAGTATGATGAAACACGTGGATTCCATATGCTACCATGAAGAATGGGACAGCTACTTCTACATACCGATTCATCTCTATTCTTTACCGCCCCTAACAATACACTTTACCATCACTATTATAGTATGATATATATTAGTATACATTACTACTATTTATTATCCAATCAATAATAACTGCTATTAACACAATTAAAAAAAACTACCCTCTCTGTGTTATCAATCAAACTCTACAAATTACCATTCTATCTATCTGTCTGCCTGTCATTCTGCTTAACTAGATGTATTTGTCTCTTTCTCAGTATCCCTTACACTCTTAGCGCCCCTCTTCTATCCTCTGTCACTCTATAGTCTTGTCATGGTAGTGTAATTGTGCTAAATCTGACTTTGTGCTCTGACATTGTAGCCTATAATCCACTACCTTTCTTATTGTAATGTTATTATCAGTCCGAATATGCTTGATGCACGTCCGAACTGTGGAACAAACTCCTCACTGCGTTTTGTCACGGTGAGTATATCTCGCTTGTTGACATGTTTTATGCGCGCTCGAACTGGAGAACAAGTTACTGCTACTCACAATTCACTACGGAGAATATATCTCGCTTGTTGAGTCAACAAGCGAGATATATTCTCCGTGACAAAGCGCAATGAGTAGCTTGTTCCCCGATGCGAACGCGCATCGAGCATATTTGGACTGATAATAACATTGCAATTTCACTTATCACTGCTTAGCGCTCCCCTTCCATAATTTTCTTATTGTATCCTGTAATTGTACTAACTCTGCATTACAGAAGTGCTGTCGCTGCTGCTGCTGCTGCTGCTGCTGGTGATGATGATGATGATGATGATGATGATGATAAAAATGTGTTGGCACTTTTATATTGATTCTGTTATATTCTGTTATGCTAATTCTGTTGTATTGATCTGTTAACACCTATTGGTATGAAATCGCTGAACACTCCTACTTATAGATACGCTGTCTTCTCTCTGATTTTTCTACCCTTACCACAGTCACTTCTGCTTCCCCGAGCTGGCTTAACTCATACCACCCCTACTTAAGCATTCCTTCACACTCGTTTCCACTTCTGCCTCCTCTTCCCTTCACTCATAGTTTGTCCATTCATCTCGAACCCTCACTAATTGACCCATTCACGTCTTCCTCCTCGGGACGTCATCCTTCTGGAAGTCTGTTTATGCTCATGTTTTTTCCGCAGTCCAACTATTCAAGAGGAATATTCAGAGCATCGAATTTACCAGTTTCAGAGGGCCAGCGCAGGCCATTGCCATAGTCCCTTCCCACACTCTCTAAAGAGAAAGAAAGAAAAGTTGAAACGTACAGTTGTAGGGTGTTTCAAACTTCACTGGGATAAGATCATTGTAGCTCTCAATGCGGTTATTTAGCCCCAGGTCAACTCTGATCAAGCAGATCTTTGTTTGAAGACATACCAGCTGTGTCTGCGTTGAACACACTAAGCTTCGCATATCCAAACATGTCCGAAGTTATCAACATAGCCACTAAAGATGAATCTCTCTCACCCAGCATATCTCTATTTAATTTCAAGTCAACTGAAATTTAGAGTTCTCGGATCTATTTTAAAACGGGGCACCAGTATTTTCTTAACGAAACACTAACGAAACACTTTGAAACTTGGGACACTGGTAGAATGTGTCATATAAAACATCTTTTACTCTTAGTCTTCTTAACAAAAAAAAGGAATTCGCAAGCTATTCCATGTTAAAGTTGTCGTATTTCTGTAATTTCAACCAATCACTGACGTCTATTCAGCTGAATAGAGTTACTGCTGGGCGGTCATAAAAATGTTATTCCCTGTGACATATTTCATCCGGTTTAATCGTAATTTATACGCATATATTGTTTATATAATAAATTACGCTGTGCGTATCTATGTGTGTAACAATTTTAGAGTTCGGATTCTAGAGTTAGGGTTAGTTTTAGGGTTAGGGTTAGGGTTACGGTTACGGTTAACAGTCTAGTTAGGGTTAGGGTTAGGGTTAGGGGATTAATACGATATACACCGTTACAGCGCTAACTGTTTTCAACTGAATAGACGTCAGTGATTAGTAGAAATTATCGAAATAAGACAATTTTTTACATGAAATAAATTCGAATACAAAATTTTTTTTCTGTTCTATAACACAAAATAGATAAGTATACGAAGTTTGAAAGTCTTTCGGTACCAAAAACACTACATAAAACATAAATGAAAACTGGCGCCCCCGTTTTAAAATAGATCCGAGTTCTCTCCCCAGCCTCTTTTGAGAGTAATATTCATTAGCATTAATACTTTCCTGTCTGAATACGGTTTTAATTACGATTAAAAATTATCTACAGCTTGAACTTAACTGATAAAAACACATACATATATGTGTACATGTGCGAGTGGGTATGTGAGTGCGTATTATAGATAAATATATGACATCAGAGGAAGCGAATGGAATATAGAATTATTATGTATTTCAAATATACTACGGTATGGATAACACATAATTGTATGAATTGCATAATATTGTATGTTTATACAAACAGTAGTAACATCAATTTGATTTCTCTTTCATTCATTTAAATTATTACTTTATAGTGTTTCACCGCTAAGTTCAGTGGTTAGTTAAGCAATGAACAGGTGGATAATTAGTGGGTTGGATGTGATGCTGAAGAAGGAACAATAATTCTTGAAATGTGCATATGCACCCATTACCTATTTTTCTATCTTCGATCATTGTTTACATAGACGTATTCGTATAAGAAACGTCGTAACTTTCAGTACTGGCTCTAAATACTATACAAAGTAGGACACAGTTTTGATTTATAAACCTTTAATATATTTGGTAGCATATTATGGTTTGCAAAATGAAATTTATATTTATTGTCTTCTGTGAGATTGATGCAGTAAAACTCAACTACCATTCCTGGACATTCTAATCATCAAAAGAGACAAACATTGTAACAGACACAAACCAACAGATTCTAAACAATACCTGCTATTTTCCGCATGCCATCCCAAACATACTAAGACCAATATTGCTTTCTTTTAATTTAGCAAGAAAAAATCTGCACAGTTGTTTCAAACGTTAAAACTCGTTCTATATTTAAAAGATGATGAATTATGTACATTATTTACATTTGACGGATATCTTGTTTGTTGTTAACACAACGTTTCGGCTGATATACCCTCCAACCTTCATCAGGTGGCTTAGGAAAATTTCGAACTTGGGTTCTCATTCCTAAGGTAATTTTCGATGTTATTATTATTATTATTATTATTATTATTATTATTATTCAGGTCACTGCCTGGAATCGAACTCGGAATCTTGGGGTTAGTAGCCACGCCATATGCCCGGTTCGAAGACACCGGATGAAGGCTGGAAGGTATATTAGCCGAAGTGTTGTGTTAACAACAAACAAGATGAGAACAAATATCCGTCAAATGTAAATAATATAAATAATGTTAAAACTCGTAATAAAAGACTCCAGGAATTAAAACAAATACTATTCAAGAGTCAATGTCTATTGACAACGGACTAGAGCGTGCCAAAGCAATAGATATTCAAGAATTGTGAAAAACAAAAAACACTTCAGATACACCAAATACTCAACCCATTATTACAACACACAATCCCCAGAACACAGAGGTTTACAACATAATCTACCAGAATATTCCACTACTGAGACAAGACCCAAGAACGAATCAAGCACTCGAAATGTACAAAGCTTTGTGAGTGGATTTGGTAGACGGAAACTGAAAGAAGACCGTCACACACACACACACACATATATATGTATATGTGTGTGTGTGTGTGTGTGTGTGTGTGTGTGTGCGTGCGTGCGTATGTGTTTCTCCCCCCTTCAACGTCGCTTGACAACCGATGCTGGTGTGTTTACGTCCCTATAACTTAGCGGTCCGACAAAAGAGACCGATAGAATAAGTACTGGGCTTCCAAAGAATAAGTACTGGGGTCGATTTGCTCGACTAAAGGCGATGCTCCTACATGGCCGCAGTCAAATGAGTGAAACAAGTAGAAGAATATTAAATGTAAAGAAGGTAACGAGGATTACATAGGTCGAACAAAACTTACTCCTAGAATCATACTAACTATTTATAGGGAACAAATACGGGACCTCCAGTACTAGACGTGGACACAGACATGGAAAAAATAAGGCACCCAAATTCCAAGTCTTTCCACTTTACCTTTGTTCAGTCAATACCACAAACTTAGCACGGATAAACAAAGAAAATATATATCTTTCTTTTATTTATTTATGTATTTATTTATCTTACATACATGGATATGACTATATATTTGTGTGTCCGTATCTGCGTATGTCTTTGGTGTGTGTGACTATATGTATGAGCATGTATGTGTGCGTGTGTACGTGTGTGTGTGTTCGTGCGTGCGTGTGTGTATGTATATCGGTGCAGATCTGTGTGTTTATGTATGTACACACACTCATACACACACACATATACATATCTGTGCATATATAAATACATATCTATTATATATATATATTTATATATATATTTATTGTTTATATTATATTGTTTATATATATATATATACGCATGCGTATCTGTGTATGGTGGTATATGTTTATATATATAAGTGTGTATGTGTGTGTGTGTGTGTGCGTGCGCGAATATATGTGTGTATATGTATGTGTGTGTGTTTATATGTATGTGTTTATGGATGTACATATATACATATATATGTCTGTGTATGTGTACCATGTGCGAGTATGACTGGGTGAGATTGTGGGTTGTCTATATGTCTATAGCTGCACGCATGTACATGTAAATGCATACCGAAATATAAGTGTACCGATATACTTTTATACATGTGTGTCTTTATATGAGCGTACATGTGTTCGTGAACATATTTCTTCGCCCCTCACCTTCTGTTTATATGTTTGCATGTTCGTGCGAGTATGTATGCATATATATGTGTGTACCATTATATGTACATGTACGTGTGTCTATATGCATCTATATATGTATGACTGTAGATATGTGTGTGTGTGTGTGTGTGTGTGTATGCATGTATGTATATGTGCATGTACGTGTGTATGTAGATATTCCTATTCCCATGCAGCTGTCCATAAACATTTATTTCGGTCTATTTCTGTGTTTCTTTGTGCGTGCCTATGTAATAATAATAATAATAATAATAATAATAATAATAATAATAATAATAATAATTCTTTCTACTATAGGCACAAAGCCTGAAGTTTTGTGGGGAGGATGCCAGTCGATTAGATCGATCTCAGTACATGATTGGTACTTAATTTATCGACCCCGAAAGGATGAAAGCAAAGTCGACCTCGGCGGAATTTGAACTCAGAACGTAAATAACGCTAAGCACTTCACCCAGTGTGCTAACGACTCTGCCAGCTCGCCGCCTTAATAATAATAATGATAATAATAATAATAATAATAATAATAATAATAATAATAATAATAATAATAATAATAATAATAATAATAATAATAATAATAAATTCTTTTATTGGCCGCAAAGGCTAATATAAATCAAAACATTAAAGGACAACACAAGACGATATAAAAGGGTTTTGCAAAAAACAAAACAAAAAAAAACATTCGCGTAAACATTTCATAACAATAAAACAGTGTAACAAGTAATAAAAACTTCCAATAGAGGGAGGCACTTTAAAGGTTACTCGTGGAAAAACCCATAAAAGCCACGGGTACCTAATCAACAGGGCAAGAACTCTTCTCCTTTTATACTTTTTTTTACGGGTGCATACTCCGAATTGGTCCATCCATACTGGCCATTTTCCCGCCATCCACCCACCTTTCAACATATTTGCTAGGAGACAACACTTCCCTCTCTACCCTCACTTTCCTTTTCAAGTCGAACTTGAAAAAGTTGATGTGGCCTTGGCCAAAGAGGAAAATGTCTGACTTTAGCCCTTTAGACAAATGAAAATTGCCTTCCTCTCCCGGTTAAATGAGATCGGTGGGGCAATCTTCACTATGGATTCAGCTGATAGCCGGATCCGTCAACAGCTGTTCGCGACAGCAGCTGTTCGATAATAATAATAATAATGCAGTACCAGGCATTGGCTTTCATGGCTTCTCATCTTAGTGTTATCATGTACATTGTTTTGTCTTGGTATAAAAAGATGGGCTACAGCAAATATTCTGCTCAATACCACAGATTTGCTTGTCAGATGTTTGACAGTAACCAATTGAGCATGTTCCTTAGCGGTTGACGATATGTGCATCTCTGATCACAAACAGACGTGGTGGGGGAATATCATAGCCATGTGTTGAGAGGAATTCTTTGGGGTTTGAATAATTCACCTCTGGAAACATGAGTCATTCATTATCCTTAAACAAACCTTATTCAAGAACCTTTTGAGTGGGATGGGCTACTCGACCTGAAAAAAAAAATCTTAACTGGACCCCAACGGCAAGGTCATACACTGTTTATCTTGATATGAGGTCAACATGAATTAGTCCTGGGGTCGATTATTTCGACTAAAAGGCGGTTCTCTAGGCATGACCGCAGTCAAATGACTGAACGAATAAAAGAAACATAAAAGATAT
>NC_068993.1:26812033-26813185 GCF_001194135.2 Octopus bimaculoides
CTGACCGTCTCAGCATCATCATCATCATCTCGTCGTGGTCATCATTTCTCATCATCCTAATAACCACCACGAACAATACCACTGCCACAACTACCACCACCACCACCACCACCACCACCACCATCATGGTTGTCTCCTCACTTTTATTACTTCAACAGTCATTGACTGTTATACTACCGACTGCTACAGACAATAGTTATCGTCTGGTGACGTCAAATGAGCGTAAAACTAGGTCCCTGATGTAATTGGATACTTCTCCTCCCCTTCCTTAACCCGCCTCTCTCTAGAGCAACGTCGGCCTGCTGCCACAGGCAACAGTGCAGTAACATACTTATATATTGGTGCAATGTCTCACTGCACTCCACAACTCAACCCCTACACACATCAATTATCAGACAAGCCAATCGAACAACTAGAAATAGCAGTCACATCTACTCCACTATCTTGAAAAAAATGTTCGTGTGAGGGGGTGATATAGTTCTAAATAAGCAATGCCAAAAAAAAGAACAAAGTCAAGATTGAAATGTTTTTGATCATAGGTATATTCAGTCAACCTGGGATTAGAATACAATAATAACTTTGTAATTTCGCTCTAGCACTTCTATATTCTGGTCTCGCATGCATATACACGTATCCGCACAGGTGTGTATTCACGTTCTCAAACATATCAATAACGACCAATTGTGCGGACATTAAACACACATGCGAACAAACTATGGTATACACAAACGCACTCACGTTCCTATCCACATACGCATACCCTCACGCCTCCACCGACACACCGACACGCACATCCATTTACACGCAGATATAGTTATACCCATCATGGATCTATTTCAAAACGGGGGCACCAGTATTTTCTTAACGAAACACTAACGAAACACTTTGAAACTTGGGACACTGGTAGAATGTGTCATATAAAACATCTTTTACTCTTAGTCTTCTTAACAAAAAAAAGGAATTCGCAAGTTATTTCATGTTAAAGTTGTCGTATTTCTGTAATTTCAACCAATCACTGACGTCTATTCAGCTGAATAGAGTTACTGCTGGGCGGTCATAAAAATGTTATTCCCTGTGACATATTTCATCCGGTTTAATCGTAATTTATACGCATATATTGTTTATATAATAAATTACGCTGTGCGTATCTAT
>NC_068993.1:26813434-26814394 GCF_001194135.2 Octopus bimaculoides
ATCTATGTGTGTAACAATTTTAGAGTTCGGATTCTAGAGTTAGGGTTAGTTTTAGGGTTAGGGTTAGGGTTACGGTTACGGTTAACAGTCTAGTTAGGGTTAGGGTTAGGGTTAGGGGATTAATACGATATACACCGTTACAGCGCTAACTGTTTTCAACTGAATAGACGTCAGTGATTAGTAGAAATTATCGAAATAAGACAATTTTTTACATGAAATAAATTCGAATACAAAATTTTTTTTCTGTTCTATAACACAAAATAGATAAGTATACGAAGTTTGAAAGTCTTTCGGTACCAAAAACACTACATAAAACATAAATGAAAACTGGTGCCCCCGCTTTAAAATAGATCCCCCATCATTATCCATAATAACCGAGATTTATAAATAAACATTCTCTATTCTAATAATAGCAGATGGTCAAAGATTTGTACTTAGTGCGTATGTAAAACAAAAGCGATCCCGTCGGGATTTCAACTCCGGACTTAAAGGGAATTAATTATATTGTCTATCTACAACCTTTATATCAAGGCATTTGCTAACATTCATATATGTAGCTATATTTACAATTGCTATATATGGCAAGAGACATTCGATTGAATAAAGAAGTCGATAGTGTTACGGTAAACAGTTTTCGGTGTTTGAGGCTCATTTCTTGCATGTCAGGCCGCAACTGACAATCAGCTTTATTTTTCCAGATCATAGTACCAACATAAGCACCTTCGATGACCCATAGTTAACATAATCTGCCGAGGCTCGCTTTCCGTTAACACTAACATTGAGACTCAAACTATATATATATATATATATATTTATATATATGTTCAATATATTTTTTTCACCAAAAATTTGGCAAAAAAATATAGTATCTATTAACAATCTTAGCAAAAAACTCACAGTTAAGTATATACGTGTATATGTGTGTATATATATGTGTGTGTATATTTGTATATATATATA
>NC_068993.1:26816010-26816617 GCF_001194135.2 Octopus bimaculoides
GTGTGTGTGTGTGTGTGTGTGTGTGTGGATAGGAGCTAGTGACTTTTACGTGTGTAGATGTGTGTGTGTGTCTGTGACGTGTGGATGTGTGGATGATGATGTGTAGGTGTGCGGATGATGGTGTGTGGTGTGTGTGCTGGGAAGTGGTCAGTGTTGGTGTGTGTGGAGTAGTGTTGGGTGGTGTGATGTGGTGGGCCGGTGATGTGATGGGGTGTGGGGATGTGGGATGTGGGGTTAGGGTGTGGATGGGGGTAGGGGTAAGGTGGAGGTAGGATGGTAAGAGAAAAGGTGGGTAGGAGTGAAGAGAGGAAACAGGTGTCAGCTGAAGAGAGGAGAGGAAGGGAGTCAGATGAAGAGAGGAGGAGAGTTGAACTCATGTGGTGCAAAGGAGCGAAGAGAGAAGATTAATTTCTGTTCACGGCGAAGGCGGAAGTCCGGATGGCCACTGTGCAAAGACAATCCGAACAGAGAGAGGTGTTGTAGTGAATGACCGGTAGAGCGGAAATGGTGCGAGACCGGGGTGTCTTTGCCGAGCCTGATGTCTCGGAGGTGCTCCGCGAACCTGTCAGCCAGGCGACGTCCCGTTTGACCGATGTGTAGAGAAGGG
>NC_068993.1:26816810-26818616 GCF_001194135.2 Octopus bimaculoides
CAATGATGGGTGCCTGTGAGGTCACGCAGGTTGTGGGCTAGTTTGAAGGAGGGAAGGGGTAAGTTGTCAAAGAAGTACGAAGTAAAGGGGTCAGACCGGAGTCATTGGAAGGCTCGGAGAATGGTACGTTGGAGGGGCAGGGTGGAGAGGTGGTAGGTGAGAGAAAACGGGAGACGGGCAACGGCGGGGCGGGGGCGGGGAGAGAGAGCACGTGCCCTGGAAAGGACTGTGTGGATAGTGGTGAGGGGATATCCACGAAGGATAAAGTGGCGAGCCATGAGTTGAGAAGTCATGGTTGTCACTCCACAGCCTGTGCAGGCGGAGGACATATATATATTCTTTAACTCTTTAACTTGTTTCAACTTTAAAGCTGCAGTCAAGCTGGGGCACCACCATTGACTGTGCTACACCTTCATTATTTGAAGCCTCCACTGATATGTGGTATTTGGTGAATGAGAGAATTTGATTTTGCTGTCCTCATCTGTGTTTCTTGCCGTGTTGTAGGCTCATCTGTTGGCCCTTGAAACTCAAGCTGTTGAAGTATCTGGTTCTGTATTTTGATGACGATGCTGGGATCTTTGACACTATCTTTGGCAGTGGCACCCCGTTCTGCTCTTTGTATAACTTTCAATTTCAAAATTTAGTACAAATTTTTCCAGGATTTTCCAGATGTATATCACCGCATATCATTCCTCCTTTTGTTCTAGGGAGTAGAGTCTTAACTCTTTCAACCTTTCCCAGTAGCTGATGCGTTGCATTGAGACGATTTTCTTTGTGTAGCGTCGAATTCCGCCGTTAATTTTATACTCTATGGTGACAAAGCTTGGAGCTGTAGTCCAGGTGGCTGAAGACATATGTCCTCCAAAACACCATCATAGTTTCCGTTCCTCTCCTTCTGAAAGTTCGGAGGACCCATTCAGCTAACCGTCTGCATTTATTACCAAATTAGTAATATGCACATAGAAAGATGCATTGTGACTCACGTCAAAGCCCAGGTCGCGCACTGATTTTGATTCAGGTATTACAATTCCTCCTGGGCCAAGGTATACCGTCTGCATGTCGTTCAGCTTTGTGTGCTGTTAGTGCAGGGCTTGGAATTTTCCAGCATTAAACTGCATGTTATTGTCCTCAGCTCACCTGTATATTGCGTCCAACTCCCGTTGCAGATGCACAATATTTCCAGGGTTCTCAATCGTCTGAGAGACTATTGCGTCATTTGCATAGCTAGCGGGGGGGGGGGTGACAATCTGAGCAGCTGCGAGCATGTCTGAGAGGGCCACTATAAATAGCAGTGACCCTAAGACAGTGCCCTGTGGAACACCACTTACTATTTGTTTCCTTTGTAATAGCTTTCATTGGCAACCACTGCCTCACGTCTATCTTTTAGAAAGTCGTGTAGCTACTCACCAAGTTTTCCGACTATGCCGAGATTACGCAGTTTGTAATATATCACACCATGGTCCACTTTATCAATGGCTTTTGCAAAGTCGAGATATGTCACATCCACACTCGAGTCGTTTAGCAGCTGTTTTAACAACCAGCCGTAATGCTGTAAGAGCTTATATCAGACAGCTTCTACCTGGTCGAAATCCATGCTGGGTGTCAGTCAGCAGTTCTTTCTCTTCAAGGAACGCAATTAATTTCTTGTGGACTATTCGCACCATGACTTTGCTGATGTGTGAGGTCAGAGAGATAGGCTTAAAGGTTCGACTTAATATTCTCTATAACCCAAGCCCCCTTGTTTGCTCTCTCTTTTTCGTGAGATTGATGTATACACACACACACACACACACACACACACACACA
>NC_068993.1:26818707-26822409 GCF_001194135.2 Octopus bimaculoides
ATATATATATTGAGTCATCCCATCAATAATGCGGTTTTTTTAACTTTTATTTTTCAAAATTAAAACAAAAACAAATTTTCGTTGCGTCTTGCAAACTTTTCAAAAGTCGTTTACTCTGTCCGTTATCCGAGCTGCGTTCTTTTTGCTTGTTTGTGCGCATGTGTGTGGGTCAGTGTATGTGCGCATGCATATGTATGTATGTATGTATGTATGTATGTATATATGTATTCATGTATGCATGTATATATGTATGCAAGCATGTAAATGTGTATATGCATGTATGGGTGTTTGTGTGTGTGCGTATGTATATATGTATGTATGTGTGTACGTTTGTATGTATGTATTCTGCATATTCATGTGTGTTCGTGTTTGTGCGTTTTTATGTGTGTGTGTTTCCATGTGTGTGTGTGTGTGTGTGTGTGTGTACCTCTGTCTCCTTATGTGTGCATGTCTGAGTGTGTCTGTGTATGGGTTTTGTGACTATGTATTGTGTCTGTATGTATGGATGTATGTCTCCATTTGTGTCCTTTGTGAAGTGAAGTGTGTGTGTGTGTATGGTCACGTGTCTCAGTTTTCATTTGCGCGTGTATGTGTGTATGTGTGATTGTCTGTTCATATTACCTATGTACCTATCCATCTGTACGTCTATCTGTTTACATTCATATCCCTTTGCTAACATACATATGCATATACATATACGTATACGTATACATATATAGACACACACACGCACACACACATACACATACATACATCTACATAACAGCCTACTTACTATCCTACTTTATATATATATTTATACATATACTTATATATAAATTGTGGGTATGGGGGTATGATTATCTACTACGTATATTTCCTATTTTGTACTGGGGATGTTTCATTTATGAGGACGTACTTCTGTATTTGTCTGAGTGTTGGGTCCTTTGGGTGCTTGGATAAGATGCGGATGTCGAGTTGAACCAGGTTGCCTCCATGTTGGTCCTTGGCATGTTGGTAGAGTATGGAGGACTGTTTCTGTCGTCACATTGTCTCAAACGTTCATTTAGTCTTTTCACAATGTTCCTAGATGACTTTGCCAAGTATGTCATGTTCTTGTCTTTACAAGCACCTTTTAGGCATACTCTCCTCTATTTTCTACAAGGCTCTTCAATCTATCTGGTAGACTTACAAGGTCCGTGAAATACTCTTCCAGCACCGCATGTGGAGAATTCATATTTTTACCGTCCAAATGATTTTGAAGACTACGAAATAAATGATAATCAGATGAGAAAATGTCCGGCGAATATGGTGGGTGAGGCATCGTTTCCCATTCAAACTGCTCCATCCTTTCGAATGTCATCCTCGCCTGATGTGGCCGAGTATTATTCTAATGGAAGAACACCTTCCGTCATGAAAACAAACATGGTCGTTTTTCTTCTAGTGCTGACATAAGCCGCTCAAGCTGCTCGCAGCAGATCTCCTTTGTTATCATTTGATAACAACAGATAACAACACCTTACGTGGAGGAAGACCTTTAGCCTGGGGTACCCTTGTTTCTCCTTTCCTTATCCAGTTTCGTCGGCGCTTGACATTTTTATAGAAAACCCATTCCTCGTTACCAGTCACTATTCGATCAAAAAAGGTTCATTTGTGGGCCGTAGCTGCAAAGAAGAACACACATTTGATCTCTGCACACGATTAGACTCGGAAAGTTTGTGAGGAACCCATCGACCCAATTTGCTGACTTTTCCGATGGCACGCATGTGTCAATGAATGGTTGAATGATGAAACCCAAGTTCCTCAACAGTTATAATGAGATTTTGTTTCAGCAGGCTTTGGAAGACGTCCTTGTCGAGCCCTACTGATCTTCCAGGACGAAGCTCGTCTTCTAGACTGTAGTTTCCGGCTCGGAATTTCTGGAACCACCGTTAACACTGGCTTAGGCTTATTGCCCGATCTCCACTTTCCGTTGCGTTGTTGCCTTTATTGAACTTTATTTTAAAGCAAAATATGCCGAATATGCTCCTTTTTAAAGCAAAATATGCTCCATTGTCACTTCCATTATAACTTTGAAAAAATAACTGCTAAAATCGAACTGCACTCTTAAAAACTTGCACTAAGAATAAGCACAATGTAAAATTACTACCTTCTTTTATAGTAAGTTGATGCAGGTACTTTATCTCATCTCCCTTCGACTTTTAGTTCCCGCAATTGAAAAAACCGCATTATATATATATATATATGACCCAATACACACACACACACACACACACACACACACAAACATTTTAAACATTTCCTACTTTCAGTTTGTATTATTTGACCCATGCACGTAAACCCAGACGCACCTGTACACTACTTTCGAACTGCATTACTTATACATAGGTACATGCAGTGTTACGAACACACACACACACACACACACACACACACACACACACACACACACACACACACACAACGCATATATTATTAAATATTCTTAAAACTTCATATTTGTATTTACTGATGCAAATACATGCGCATTTAATAAGCATCCTTTGTATATATACACATGCATGTGTGTGTGTGCACGCATTCACACACACGCATATATCATAAACTATGAACATACACAGCCACACATAATCAAACTTATTCGAAAGCAAACACACTGACACACGCAAAATATTTGCGAGTGTTAACTTACATCTGCTCTTATCAAATTACCGAACACTATGTCATGTGAAGATCCTCGCCTGTCCCATTTCCCTTCGTCTTCTCTTACCACTTTCCCCAAACCCTTACAATCGTCTTTCTAATGTCTTATGTGTTATTTAATCCCTATAGGAATTTCTTCAGATGTCTACACACACACACACTCTGCCACATACATACATACATACATACATACATACATACACAAGGATGTGTACACACAAATCCACTTACATCATTATAAGTGTAGTGTGTGTATGTAGCAAATATATTTTTTATGGTAATTACGATGGAAATGATATGTATTATATGAAGATTACTTATGACAATATCATTTCATAGTTAACGCAGTGTGTGTGTGTGTGTGTGTGTGTGTGTGTGTGTGTGTGTGTGTGTGTGTGTGTGTGTGTGTGTGTGTGTGCGTGCGTGCGTATGTGCGTATGTGCGTATGTGCGTATGTGTGTGTATTGAATCAAGAATATTACATAGAATATGAACGTGCATTATAATATATATATATATATAGGAGTAAGTGTAAGGACAAGCAAGCTCGGCAAGTCGATATACAGATAATATTAAATATCTATTTTAATATGTTTACATATGTATATTTTTTGTATTGCCTAACTTGCTTGTTCTTACATTTACTCCTCTATTTGCTCAAGTTCAAATCTCTCGTGCACTACGAAGAGTATTCTATACAGAGAATACCTGTCTCTAATCTCTCTCTACATATATATATATATTGATAGAAATGGCAAGACACCAAAAGAATGAAAGAGACCTCGATATTATGTAAATAGAGGAATTTATCTGCAAATATAATATGTAACAATTATTCGGTAGCCATGACAAAACTCCGAGTTTCGGGTGTCGGGGTGGAAGCCCACGCCGGCATCTCTTCAGTTATTGGGTCATCGAAAAAATGCTATGAAAATAACCATTAAAACAAAGGGATTTTTTTGTGCGTGTGTGTGTATGTATGTGCGTATATAGACATGTGCGGGTATGTGCGTATATTAG
>NC_068993.1:26822419-26823060 GCF_001194135.2 Octopus bimaculoides
GGTATGTACGTATATTAGTCGTGTGTGCGTGCTTACGAGTATGTCCGTATATAGACGTCTTTTACTCCTATTGCTTATTTTTTACACTTTTTTCACACATTTTTCTGTATTTTGCCTTTAGCCCTGTTTTTTCTTGTGCATGTGCGTGTATAGGCGTGTGTATAAACCTTTTTGTGCGCGCGCGCGTGTGCGAGCGTGTATTCGAGTGTGTATATATTTTTTGGCGAATGTGTGGGTGAGCATGTGTGTTTCAAGTGAGGGTGGATGAGTATATACATATAGGCGCATGTACGTGGGTGTGCGGGTGCGTGTGTATGTATGGACATGCGCGCTTACTGGATAAATTACGAAAATAACTCTAACAATTCAAATACTAAGAAATAAGCATACTCAATTTGATTTATACCAAATAATTTAGGAAAATGATTGGGTTATTTCCCTTGGCTATATATAAGAATCCATTCCAGGGCCCTGTCATCGATTTTTCAAATATCTGATTATGCCATGAGATTTCCAGACATGAGTTCTACTCACGTGTCAAGTTTCATCAAAATCGATAAAACGATGTAGGAGGAGTTAGCTAACAACTCCGCAAACAAACACACCCATAGACAGAATCCCCCCCACCACCACCACCATAT
>NC_068993.1:26823132-26826631 GCF_001194135.2 Octopus bimaculoides
ATATATTATGATTGACCGTTGACTGAACACTATTCAATTTTTTTTCTCCCTGTTTTTCTCCTTGTCTCCGTATTCTTTCTGTTGAAGAGCGTAGCTCGAAACGTTAAAGACTTTCCGTATTCCCGAGCGTCATACTAATATATACTTTTGTTATTTACACCACCTGTCCTCGTCTGTTGTTATTATTTGTATATTCTCCCATATATATACACACACATACACACGCACATCACTCATACACACGTTATTAAATATATAGATATTACAGAGAGCTAGTGATATTTGAGGTCATGTTTGGTAACTTGATAAAACAACTCTAATCTAACAAAGACTTAATGAACTTTAATAAAATAAAATGTTGTGCTCAGGCACATGCGTGACTGCTTGGTAAGAGGTTTGCCTTCCAACCATATGGTTCCAGGTGCACTCCCTCTGCATGACACATTGGACAAGTGTTCTGTACTATAACCTTGGGCCGTCTAAAGCTATGTAAGTGGAGTTGGTAGAATTGAAAGAAGTCTATCGTGTACGTATACACACACACACACACACACACACACACACACACACACACATATGTTGCTCAAATTTACAAAAAATAAAAGACGGAGACAGGTGTAGGAACAACAAGCAAGTCTATTAGATTAACACTCGGGAAAAAAGCCTTTTACGTTTCGAGACTACTCTCTCTCTCTCTCTTTCTCTCTTTCTCTCACTATATATATATATATATATATATATATAAAGAGAGAGAGAGACAGACACAGACACAGACAGGCAGACAGACACAGACACAGACAGGCAGACAGACACAGACAGGTAGACAGAAATGTGTGTGCGTGCGTGTCTTTTTGTCTGTGTTTGTCCCCCACCACCGCTTGACAACTGGTGTTGCTGTGTTTACGTTCCTGCAGATTAGCAGTTCGGTAAAAGACACCGATAGAATAAGTACCAGGCTTAAAAAGAATAAGTACTGGGGTTGATTAATCCGACTAAAAATTCTTCAAGGTGCACTAAATGGTCCTTATTCGTTTCGAACATCAATTGAACAATGGCAGCTTTCAGTGAAGCTATAGTATTGTAAGGATGTCAGTTTGTGTACCTTTTAACAACTCTCCAAGCGTTGTAGTTCATCTGGTGAGTTTGGAGGTCAAAAGTTTGGTGTTACATGTTGGTAATGGTTATCTAGCATCTGTTTTGGGGGTTATATGAGCCTTGTGAGAAACTAGTGTGTCCTCTTGAAACGCGTAGTACCTTCCACTGCATATTTCACCCATCCTGGGTTTAACAAAAGTCTCTAGCATCTCAAGGTATTCAGAAACTTTAATTCTATGACCTTGTAGAAAGATGTGAGGTAGTATGACATGACCTCCTAAAACCATCATAGTTGCTGAAAACTTATTGAGTATATCAGAAGGATATGCACATAAACTTTTTCTGTTAGTCTTTCTCATCAGAACATGTCATGTTCATGAAATCTTTTAACTTTGTTAACCGACCGCTTAGCAAGACGTGTTTTCTGCGTTTTTGCAGACTTAAATCGGCTGCATACGACTCGTATCCAATATTTTCATGCACTAGTTCCGATAGTCCACGCTGACACCTCAATTTCTTTGGCGATCGCCCTCGTTGGTTTTTCGGAATCATCATCGATAATCTTTTGACTTCACTAAATGAATTGCGATGTTCTTATAGAGTCCAAACCGAATTTAAAATATTTTCTACAGAACCTTCTGTTTCCATCTGAACTACAAGGTCTGATCAATAAGTATCCGGACTGTTGCTATAGTAACGAAGCTAAAATACGCAGATAGAAACCGCTGGGCAAAGGTTGACCTTGAACTCTGCTGTGCATGCGTACAAAGTTTTAATGTTCTAGCTCACTTTCGCTGTTTACAGCAGTGCTTGGAAGGAAGGTGTGTAGCGTCCCTGTCATTGACCATGACAGGGAGAGCTGTCATAGCGATACATGCTCAGAGTGTATGAGTGGTTCAGACGTTTTCAAGATGGCCGAGAAATGTCGATATTGACGAACGTTCTGGGAGACCCGCAACCAGCAGAACTGAGAAAAACATCGCAGATGGACGTGCAGCTGTGAAGGGAAATCGTCGAATCACCATCCGTGAGTCATCAGAGGATGTGGAGATTAGTTACGGTTCAGTTCAGTTCATTATCACTGAAGATTGTGCTAAAACTGCTTTCAGCTGACCAAAAAGACACTCGGGTTTCAGTTGCAGAAGATCTCCTTGATTGTGTCGAGAACGATGAAAACTTTTTGAAAGCTTTGTGTAGGTCTCTGAGCAGGTATCGCCAGGCTCTCGGCAAAATTTGATGCAGATTCTCTGATCACCTTTCTGTGACATAGTCAATGCGACGATCACACGCTACGCACGTTCCTTCCAAGCACTGCTATAACTAGTAAAAGTGAGTTAGAATGCTAAAACTTAGTGCGCATGCACAACAGAAAATAAGGTCAATCTGTGCCAAGCGACTTCCCTCTGCATACTTTAGCATCATTACTATGGCAACAGTCCGGATACTTATTGATCAGACGACGTATGTAAAGACCTTGCTATATTTAGAAAGTTGATGATTGCTAAATCCCTGGCAACAATGACTGCAAGTCTTTTCACTTCTTGTGCTAGCATTTCATCTGCCATGGGGAATCTGATTTGAAAAGAGAGAAATATACTGATAATTAAGTGTCCTCTTACATCTCCTCTGTGTGTGTGTGTATGTGTGTAAGTGTGTGCGTATGCGTGTGTGTGTGCGTGTATGCGTACGTACATGCAGGATGTTCGGGCTAATTTGGATGATTTTTATGTCTCTTTTTTTTTCAGGAACAGCTTAATGTATTGGTAAACAGCCAACGGCGTTGGAGAGCATAAAGGTTAAAGGTGTAGTTGAGAAAGTTAGTTAACATGGAAGACTAAGCATTGAAAAAGAGTTGCCTGAATCATGATGATTCACGCCGAGTATCAAACTGCCGACACCACGATTGCAACTCAATGTTCTGTGAACATTGTAAAGGTTGTAAGACATGACATAGACAGCTGCAACGGAAACTACGAAGTTGTTGTCAGCAGGCAGGGACACAACAAGCATCCTGGTTGCGTCGAAATGCGGGAATTCATCCCCACAACTTTCAACAGGACCTGAGACTCAATTCAGACGTGTGGTATACTTTCTTTTTCCATTTTGTTTTATTTATTTTGTCTATTCATTTATTTATTGAACTGCTTACCGGGCAAACCCGCACTCCCATCCCGAATTAATTATTTTTTCTCGAATAACCCAGACATAATTACAATTATAAGTCAATCAATATAAAGGCAAACTTCTAAATTTTAAAGCAGTTTGATAAGTGCCATGTACGAAACTTTTGACCTTTGAGTTACTTATAACACCTGCAGAATTTTATAGATACGTATATATATCTTGTTATATATACTAATATATACCCTGTCCTGTTTACTACCCAACTTATATATATATATAT
>NC_068993.1:26827472-26829279 GCF_001194135.2 Octopus bimaculoides
TCTCTCTCTCTCTCTCTCTCTCTCTCTCTCTCTCTCTCTGAGTCATAATCATTTTCATTAGTCTCAACTGACACAACGCTTCTTGCAGTCATGTCCGCCTCTTCTTCCTTATTCTTTTTTTGAAGGAGCAATTTTACGATTCTACTAGTGATGTAAAAAGAGAAACACCTGAACTATGACTGGATAATATTTACAACAGCGACATCATTGACATTTCCAACTTATATTTTTAATAGTTAGACACATGCCAAATCTTGGTTCAGAAGACGTAGAAACAAAAAAGCATTCCAGTAGTCTTATCATCGGTTCCAGGAATACATTAACCAATCTCTCCTTTACTTATTCAAGTTGTAGAGTGTGAGTTGAGAGAAATGGCTACTATTTCTAGCAGGTAGAGTAAACAGTTAGAGTATCATGTGTAGGTTGTTATCGATGTTTTTAGTGTTATTTGTGTTGTTGTTTGTTTCAAATGTACTGGAACTGTATGATAAAATCAAAAACAACATGAAATACAGAAACTGTCAGTATGAGACGGTGGATAATAATGTATGCAGTTTTGTGTATGAAGGCTTTGAAATTTTTGAAATAACGGTATGTGAGATTGTTTTTCATCAAAACAAACATTCTATACAGTTCCTTATTACTTGTGGATTGAAGCAAGGCTGTAGTTCTGTACCTATATTCTTCTCCTTATAGTTGGCTATGACAATCTTAGAACCTTCCTCCATGCAATTTAGTTGTTGACATCAGATATTGTTTTGAAGGTAAACTATTTAATAAATCCAGATTTCAATTTCATCAACTTATCAACATCCAACACATCTTAGAGTTTCAATATATCGTTGAAAATTCTATCCTATCTCCAGAAACCAGTCTACAATTTCACCCAGTACTTATGACTTTTAAGCCTCAGTGGATATCAAGAAGACTAAAGTTCCCAGGCAACCTTCTCCAAAACCTAACCTCCATAATTTCAAAATCACCATCCCTGATATAGCTGTTGAAAATGTTGATAACTTCCCCTTTCTTGGCTGGATTCTTTCTAACAAATATACTTCTAAAAAAAAATGAAGAACACATAATTGGATCAACCTATCCAACATTATGAAAATTGGCAAAACAAGTCTTTAAGAACGTATATCTATCCCCAACCAACCATCAATAATAATAATAAAAAGCTGATGGTCTATCAAGCCGTCATCGTCTCATCTTTTTTACACGGTTGTGAAACATGGCCACTTTGACGCCTGGACACCAAAAAGCCGAGACTTTTCCATCAGCTATCTTAAACAACAAATGGGAGGACTACATAACCGGTAATGTTTTCCAAGAAAAAGCGAACAGTTTAGCATAGAATCAACAATGTTGGAACACGAGCTACGATGCTGAGCACATGTAGTTAGAATGAAAGAAAAAGGATTTTCGAGTCAAATCTTTAACAGTGAATTAGCCAGAGGGGAAAGATCTCGAAGGCATTTTGTCTGGCGTTACAAAAACCAACTAATATCAACCATCAAAATGGTTGGGATTTCCAACAGATACATGCGAAACTGAGCGTCCATCGTCACCACCATAAATTACAGTTTGAAGCAAAAAGATGAAGGAAAATTAAAACGTATAGAACGCAAGATGCAGCAACAACCAAGAACTTCGTCAAATCGTTCCCGGGCATATGGCGTAGTAGTTAAGAGCGCGGGCTACTAACCCCAAGATTCCGAGTTCGATTCCAGGCAGTGACATGAATAATAATAATAATAATAATAATAATAATAATAATAATAATAATAATAATAATAATAATAATAAT
>NC_068993.1:26833910-26838182 GCF_001194135.2 Octopus bimaculoides
TAATAATAATAATAATAATAATAATAATAATAATAATAATAATAATAATAATAATAATAACAGCATCGAAAAATACCTTAGGAATGAGAACCCAGGTTCGAAATTTCCCGAAGACACCTGATGAAGGCTGGAGGGTATATCAGCCGAAACGTTGCGTTAACAACAAACATGATGAGGACAAATATCTGTCAAATGTAAATAATGTAAATAATGTACATAATTCCTCATCTCTTAAATATAAAACTGTGCACAGATTTTGATGTAATAAGCAATCAGCCTCATGTAGTTTATCATCTCATCTAAGTCATTTAATTTAGATTGTGTCTTTGAGTGGAAGCTTGCCAATGTTGTGTTCCATGGCTTTATTTACAGCAAAATCATGGGTCTGGCACTTTAGCAGGTATTTATAAACTGAAGTTTTATTAGAATATGGATCAGACAATCGCCAACATACGCTACTGTCGTTTTGCCAAGAGATTCATGAACTCTATTAGAAACTTTCGTTGTGTGCAGAGCAATAACACTGCTTTCAATAAATTTCTATGGGTCAAGAACCCACTGATGAATGATATAGGAATGGAGGGTCCACTTGATCTAAATTTACTTGAGTTCTACTGATTGCCATTAAGGAGGGAAAGTGATTCAAGATGGTGAAGAAGGTTTTTGATAATGGCTGTCTCCATCACCTTTGAGGAAGCCAGTGTAATGGGGTGATGGGGAAGTTGCTGCTTTGGAATAGGGTGCATTCTAACTTGCTTACAAGGATGTAGATATATCCGGAGAGAGAGACGCACACAGAGTGAGAGAGAGAGAGGGGGGAGAGAGAAAGAGTGAAAGAAAGAAAGAAAGAAAGAAAGAGCAATACGTTGGTGACGCTAGGGTTAGCTATTGAGATACTGTTTTAGCGGTGGAAGCACTAAGTAGTGATGTGTCAATGATAACACTGTTTTAGGGATATGGAGCTGTGATGCATATATATGCGAGGTGGAAAGACTTGTAGAGAAGAAAGGATAGATAAGAATATTAGGTTGTCCGGAAAGTTCTGAGCGTTTTTAAGTTAAATCTTTTAATGCTTCATTGAACACACCTGAAACGTAACACAATTAAAACTTAGGCGTTCTTGAAGTGGTAGTACATCTCTTCTTTGTTCTTGACTAAAAATAGATTTATCTTTCATTCCACTTACCTTTTATTGACATTTGAAATGGATAACCAAAAACTTCATATTCGCTAGGTTTTTTTAAAAAATGGAATGCTGCAAAGACTTGCAAAACCATTTGTGAAGTTTATGGTGATGATTCTGTGGGTGAATCAACTGTTCGAAGGTGGTTTGCAAAATTTAAGCTGGTGAGTTTAGCTTGGAAGATGATAGTCGTAGTGGAAGACCTTCAAAATTAGATGAAGATGTTTTTAAGGCAAAAATCGAAGGAAACTCAAATATCACGACTAGAGAACTTGCAGAGGAGTTCGAAGTTTCTAAAAGTATGGTTTATGAACACCAATAGGATACATTTCTTGTTACAATATATGGATCCCTCACAAACTCTCAGAAAAGAATTGTTTGGACCGGTATTCCGTTTGTGATATGCTTTGAAATGGAACGAAAGCATACCTGGAGATGAAAAATGGATTGTGTACGAAAACGTAGTGCGAAAAAAATCCTGGAGTTTGTGTAAGGATCCCACAAAACAGCAACCAAAGACGAATATCCATGCCAAAAAAGCTATGCTTTGTATTTGGTGAGATCATAAAGGCATTATTAATTGTGAGCTTCTACAAAACCAGACCATTAATTGTGATGTGTACTGTCGTCAGCTGGCTAATTTAAATGAAAAATCAAAGACTTAATATTTCACCTAGAGTATGTGCGATGCAAAGCAGGGAAAAGATATGGAGGCTTATCCGCTGAAGTACTATACACAAAACCCACCAAGATGTAGCACTGAAGGAAAAAGTGATACCGCAAAAAATTGTACAGAAAATTTTGGAATGGATCAAAAAGGGTAGCGAATTTGGGAGTGGGTGAGAGAGCTTGCAGGTTGTGAGATATATGAAAGCATTCCTCACGGTGAATGATGGTTTTGATGAAGATTTTTGCATGTTGTATAGTGTAGCATTAATGTAGTTTAAAGTAGTGTGTATCCTACGGCAGTAGAGTGTAAAAGGGTATACTTTTGTGGCATGTAATATTGGGAAAACAATTGTAGTTGATTGCAGTGTAATATAGTGTAATAAATACAAGTTAATGTAGTTTAATATACGGTTACGTAATATTGTGTAACGAATAAGGCGGCGATCTGGCAGAAACGTTAGGACGCCGGGCGAAATGCTTAGCGGTATTTCGTCTGTCTTTACGTTCTGAGTTCAAATTCCGCCGAGGTTGACTTTGCCTCTCATCCTTTGGAGGGTCGATAAATTAAGTACCAGTTGCGTATTGGGGTCGATCTAATCGACTGGCCCCACTCACCAAAAATTTTGTGCCTTGTGCCTTGAGTAGAAAAGAATGCTGTGCAATGAATATAGTGAAGTTAGGTGTAAGTGTAATAAAGTGCGGTGAAATGTAAGTTAGTAATAGCGTAGTTTAGTTTAATGTAATATAGAGTAGTTTTAGCGTACCGCAATATGGAGTAGTTTAAAGTAATGTAATATAGAGTAGGAGTAGTCTAATGTAATGTAATATAGAGTAGTTTATTGTAGTGTAATAATACAGTGTAGTCAAGTGTACTGTAACAAAGTAGATTAGTGTAATATTGAGTAGTTTAGTTTAGTGTAGTGTAATAAGAACAGTTTAGTGTAATTTCATATACGCTAGTTTATTGAGGTGTAATATGGCATAATTTAGAGTACTGGCATTTTAATGTCCAACTAGCGGGACCCGTGAACATTTCACCGAAGTAATGGAAAACTTAGTGGGTTATTTCTGAAAACTTTATCCAAAAACCTGTCAGCGTTGCCTGTGTTGTGTCTGTAGGGAAAGATAGTCGTTCGTCTGCTAATCATTGAAAAATGAAGGAAATTGGAATACGATGTTTACTTAATGCACTTTACATATACACTTTATATGATTTATACACAACTTTATTAACTTAATATACAACACTTTCCTTCTTTCTCTCTCACTCTTCGCTTTATCCTCTTTTTCTCTCTCACTCTTCGCTTTATCTTCTTTTCCTCTCTCCTTTTGTTTTTGTTTTGTTTTCGCTCTTCACCTTTTCCGTCAACTAATCACATGAAAGGGTTACAGACGAGCTAAATAACGGAGAAAAACAAAACTTAGTTCAAAAGGAAAATTACGCATTTCACTCACAACCATCTCCTACCTCCCCCTTCCACTTTCTCGTCCCTCTTGTCCCCTCCCACCCCCACTCTCCTCCCCTTCAACTAATCACGTGGAAGCGTTACAGATGAGTTAAGTAACGGAGGAACAAACAGAATTATTATTAGATACTATAATATAGTTTAGTTTAGTAATATATATGGTAAGTGTACTTTGTTGAAGTTTAGAATAACTTCGAATAGTATAGTTTAATGTAATAAAATATAGTGTAGTTTATTGTATTGCATTGTGGGTAGAGTAACTAAATGTAATATACTGTACCTTGGAAGTGTGTTTTAGTGTCTTGTAGTAATAGCGTATAATGTATTTCAATGTAATACAACTTAGCTTAGTTTAATGTAACTTAGTGTAATTTTTGGCTGTATATTATTAAGCTGTTTAATGCTGGTAGAATGTAGTTTAAAGTAATGTAACATTGTGTAGTGTAGCGGTGTATTTTAGTGCAGTGTAGTATAATTTGTATTAGAGTTGCTTAATGAGTGCCATTTATCTCCCGCTCTGCAATTATTGTTCCGACATTTGAACGAGTTCATGGTAATCATTACCATCATCATCTTTCATTCATTATCGAATATGTTCTGTCCTTTTGAATGACAGCAGATTGTTATTTGGGGAAAATTTGATAGGCCCTTTTAGTGTGTCGAGCGACCACTGAGAGCGTATTTATCTTTATCTGTTGTTCGTTGCGTAGTGAGGTGTTGTTGAATATAATAATGCTAGGTTGTATAGGTGCAGCTAAGCGTTCAATCATCGACCACAGTGAGATATGTTCGAGGATGTAATGACCAGGAGCAAAACGACGATGGCAACAACTATCGTTCCTTCTTCTTCTTCTTCTTCTTCTTCTTCTTCTTCTTCTTCTTCTTCTTCTTCTTCTTCTTCTTTTCCTCCTCCTCCTCCTCCTCCTCCTTCTCCTTTACTACTACTTCCACCAC
>NC_068993.1:26838322-26842239 GCF_001194135.2 Octopus bimaculoides
CTACTACTACTACTACTACTACTACTACTACTACTATTACTACTACTACTACTGTTTTTATTGCAGTATCAAAAACAATAAGAACATTATTAATAAATTTTGAAAGAAGTTTGCTGCTTAACTACATGACTCCGAGTTCAGTCCCACTGCGTAGTACCTCAAGCAACTGTATCACCAAATTCTTTGGTAGACAGAAACTGAAAGAAGCTCGTTGTGTATGTGTGTGTGTGTGTGAGTGTATGTCTGTGTACTTTGTTGTGTTAACTTGTTTACATCCCCTCTCTGTAACTTAACAGTTCGGCTCAAAGAGATCAATAGAATATGCACAAGACAAAAAAATAAGTACTGGGGGTCGATTTGTTCGACTAAAACCCTTCAAGGCCATGCCCCAGCATGGCCACAGTCGAATAACAGAAACAAATGGAAGATAAAGATATAGCTGATAAACATATTTCCTGTAAACGTGAGAGGATAATTTGGTGGCTAATTTTTGTGCTAGTGCTCATTGTATTAATTTGATGATAAATATTAGCTCCCCCAGGACAAGATACCATATGTTTCACACATTACACAATTGAAATGAGCATATATATATTCTCAACAGGTTGATGCGCTGCTGCAGCTGCCTAATTGAAGCTTGCTGTTCAAATTTATCAAGAAATACCTGCAGTGGGAGCTACAACAACGATAAGATTATTAACTCTTGTATAAAATTTGCCGCTTTAAAGCAACTGTTACTAAAAAAAACTTGCTGGTTTTCACACTATGGACTATTGTGTCATTGAATGGGTCTTGACTTTCAGCATTGGTATCATTTCTGGATAATTTCTGGGTGGGTGTTGGTTTTAATAAACACTAAATTGGTCTTTTAAATAAAGCTTCCATTATCTCCGAGAGAAGCTGCTTACAGGAGGCAATTGATTTATATCCGTACGCCAAGTTTGCGCTGGCGGCAAGATGCGCGCGCGCACACACACTCACACACACACTCACACACAATTCTGTGAATATGCGTATACCAGTATATGTGTTCATGTTGGTGTGTTCGAAGATAACAAAACATACTTAAAATATCTATGTCTAAAAAGGCTTCCTCCTATCAATGCACACACACATAAACATAAACACACACACACAAACATAAACACACACACACAAACACACACACATTAAGGGAAAGAGGGGAGGGAAAGAGAGAGAGGAAGATAATTTCTTTTTAGCTGTATCTAGAGGACGGAGTAGTGTTCATGATCTTTGTAATTCTCTGAGACCGATGAGTTTGATGCTAGCACTGTTCCTGGTGCGGTATGTAGGCCGAACGTAACTAATGGGACGAAAGGTGAAGGGATGAATGCATTGCAAGTGTATGGGTGGAAGGGGTGCGAGAAAAGTCACCTCAAACAAACATAGACCATTATAGTAGCGATCGAAAAGAGATAAAGAAGAGAGAGGTCGCCTGTGGGTCAGAGGCTAGATCATCTCTGTCAGTGTCTTAGTGCAATCAGTCGAGTGGCTTTTTATTTGATGTTGGCTATGATGCTGCATCACCGTTAGAGATGTGAGAGCAGAATTCCATTGAGGTCCCTATTTGCTGCATGTGGAGTGTTACCAACTGGTAGGGATTGAAATGTTTTCTGGCCTTGAAGAGATGGTCCAGTGTTTGAGATGATATCTTTCTACGC
Source organism: Octopus bimaculoides (assembly GCF_001194135.2). Classification (NCBI taxonomy): domain Eukaryota; kingdom Metazoa; phylum Mollusca; class Cephalopoda; order Octopoda; family Octopodidae; genus Octopus; species Octopus bimaculoides. The sequence goes on from NC_068993.1 coordinate 26,840,005, forward strand.
TAAAGATGTCCTTCTCCCTAAAGAATTCCTCGATGGTAGTGAGAACCAGCATTTGAGGCGCTTATAAGGGCTCTATTTATGTACTTCTAATGTTTAGATGGAGTTTAATGCAGTGGTGTTTCTAGATTTGAGTGGTAATTGAGATTTTTTGTTTGCTGTTGAAAGAGATAAGACTGACTACACCGAAAGATGCTTTGAAGTGTTCCGTTCATTGCATCGATGCAAATTTAGCGTATTGTGCCTAGGTTGTGCGTGGATGATGCATGGTTGAGAAAGGCGAGGAAGGAAACAAGGGTCATGTCATCTGCCAAAGAAAAGCTAATTAATAGATGGCTATTTTAATTTAATACTGCTTCTATTCTATATAACGAATTTTCATTCAACCTGACGGCTATCTGCGATACCAGTGAATTATTAATTATCCAAGTATTCTATACGTATCTGAATTTTGTTTTCGACGTCGTACTTAATCTGCTCACGTTTGTGCTCATTTATGTTGGTTCTTCTTATCCATTGGTTTCCTGTTAAACTTTCACTTATCCTCTATTCTTTTGGCTGTATCAATTTATTTATTTATTTATTGTTTTTTGATACTTCAAGTCTTTCATTTCGTGTTATTGTGCCAAAAAAGAATTAAATTTGCATTGCAAAAACATTGTAGAAGTTTTTAAAAAAAGTTCTTTATTATAATCGGAAAAGGGTCTGCATTTCCGAGTGCTAAAAGTAAATCTAAGTTGTCGAGATAAAACATCATACCGGATGTGAAACTTCAGATGTTGAAGTGAATGAAATCTGGCGAACAACAGACGTATCTAGTTAAGTCTTTATACTTAGCGACATCGATGGCTAGAACCAATATCAAAAATGCCGACGAAACGCAACGCAATATGACGTACTTGGCGAAATAGCACTAAGCGAGGGTTTTTCTGTACCCACGCGTACGCACACATACGCACATTCACACATATAGTATATACATACACGCATCATAATGAAAACAGCAAAGATCATCTTCATATCAAAGACAAGGAAAATATAGTTCAGAAAAATTTATAGCAAGTAGAGTTTGGTGTGATAGATGTAACTGGCACCATAATCTACAGAGCATACACTTCTCTGTTGAGAGATACGAAATTCTTAAGAGTAGTATCAAACATGGCAACTGTTCCCTCCAGCTTTGAGCTACAAAGATAAGATGTAGCAGGTGAATCTTTGAGAAAAGAATACCAACCCACACCTTCATTCCTTGTGAAGAAAAACCCTTCTGGGTTCAAGAACAGAAAAGATGGTATAATATTATTGCTTAAGGATAATGTTTCAGGTGAGTCCAATATTATCAAAGCCAATAGCCATCAATAGGTTGGCTAATAAAGGAAGAATACAAAATGTCAATGCACAAGACTTGGAGAAGTTAGCTCAGATACTTGGTAAAAATTTATCTATTGAAGATCTGGAAGAGCTATTACCAAAAAAAGACCCAAAATGAACTTAAAACCCATCTGTAGAGCTGGCAACACCAGAAAGAATTTCTACAACTGAATTCCTCAGTAGCATCACCATGATTAGGAAAATCGTATTGGAAGCGTAGCAGCTAGACAGGCAAAAAAGAATAACTTCATGAAAAAAAGATTCAATTCAAATGACATTAAATGTATTCATCGAAAAGTAACCAATATGTGGAGAAGTATCACATTCTTGAGCTTAATACCAGATACAGCCTCTTCTGTCTTATTGTCCTATTTCGCACTGCTGCTTTTCAACTGAATTAATGGTGAGCGGGTTTGTGTACTCGTGATTAAAACTAATTTATTTAACCTGTTTAATAATTCTATAATTCTAAGCATTATATCTGCTTAAACTTGTAGTCTAACTTCAAATCACAATAAGTAACATTTGAAATTATTACGTATTTGAAGATGAAGATAAAGTATATGGTTTATTTATCACTTTCATTTGTGTTCGTATTAATGTTAAAAAATAGCCCGGCATACTTGTATTTTTTAATTATGCCGTTATAATGATCTTGCTTAGTGCTATTTTGTTTATCACTACATTAAAAATGTAACTTCAGTTACACAGTAATATTACTCTGCATAACTCCGAATGCCCTGTCCGTGTTTTCTTTGTATCGTCTATCTGGATGTTTTGTCCCTTACTTGTATCACCTAACTGTCTGGATGTTTTGCGTTCTTTTCCCATTCTGCATTATATATATATATATATATATATATATAT
>NC_068993.1:26842577-26845665 GCF_001194135.2 Octopus bimaculoides
ATATATACATACATGCATGTATAATATTATTGTATTGTAATAATATTCATATTTTCATATACAACTTTTTCACTTATCTCGGTTCTGCTTATGGCTGGGGATATTGGCCGAGTATACAGGCATTGATGTAGCGGATATTTTTAATTTAGTTTCTTCGGTAGATCTACTTGACGAGGACCAATCAGTTTTTCGATAACAAATACTCGAGTACTAGGTTGTCCATTTCTCTGGCGTTCTTCCTAGAGGTAAAAAGAATTTTTGTTTATATTCGCCGCTCGCACACATCATTGCCTCTATACATTCAGTAAAGCTTTACCTACCGTCGAACGATTATTGACTGCTATTTCCAGCAAAAAGTTTTACCTTGTGATGCCATTATTTCCTGTATATGTGTGTGTATGTATGCATATATGTATGTATATATGTGTGTGGAGAGAGAGAGGGGGGGAGAGGGGGGAGAGAGTGGAGTAAGTGAGTGGAAGAGAGAGACAGACAGACAGAGATGTTGGTAGGGTTACCATACATCCCAGGTTGACAGAATTGACCCAGTTCCGCAAAACTGTCCCACCATTCCGTCCGGTTTCAAATTGCATTTTCCTTTTTGATAACACAAGACCTATTTGGGAATTTCTACTTTTTCTAAACTCTAAACCTCATGCACGCAGGCAATTACAAGCATTTTGCATTCATTCTTTAAAAAAATTCAATTTATCTTTTTATTTATTTTTGCACTGCTAAAAATGGTGAGGACAATTATTAAAGAACTCTAGAATGGGTTTCTTAAAAGAAAAAAGAGAAAACGCTTTGTGCAGACAAGATGAAAAACAATTACTGTTTTGCAGAATTAATAAATAAACGGATTGATGTGGCTCGTTGCCACCAAAGAAGCCACCTTGACTTCAGTTTCAAAACATTTGACCGTACGTCAAGTGAAAGTTTCAGTCACCACATTTTCAGCCAATGTTTTGTCTAAACACATTTAGAGCCCTAAGTTTTATCTAATGCGAACAAAATACGAAACTATTATTTTGAACGTCAATGTCAGTAATGTCTAAATCTGAATGAGTTAAAAACATGGAAGGGGCAAACTTTGTGACCCAATATATTCAACAGTGGAAAGAATGTGATAGGAACAAGTGGTGGCTCTAGCATTCTGCATCAGCCAGTGAAAGTTTCAGACAAACTACACACTAGTACTTCTCCTGTCAAGACGTTCTACCACGAAAGGAAGAGCAACGTCTTCAAGACTGATGTTATGAGCACGTCGCCAATTTATGGCAATTTTGCTAACTTATCCAGTCTATTGTCCATCATGAAATTCACAGATACATCCTGATTATATCTACAACTTAGGAAACCTATGCTCATAGCCCATGCTACTTGCAAAAAGCGGATACACCAATTTGAAGCAGTTTGAAAAGTTAGTTTAAAGATATCCCAGCAGAGATGCAAAAACTCGAGTAAGTCGATGGGTGAGTTAAAAATATGTCTTCCGTTTGATCAGACGTTTTCACTGTGGCACTCTGTCAGCCGATACTTTTGCTATGAAACTAGTAGGGAAACTACCTTTGGAATTAAGATGGGAAAAGCCCTTAATATAACAGTTTGCTGCCAAATGTGGTGTCGGTGCTCAAAGCTAAGCCGATCAAAACTGAGAATGGCGGTCATCCGTTGAAAGTACCTTCAGTAATCGAGTACTCCAAATGCTGTGACGATTTGCATCATCATTTTGGCTTCTCCTAAACCAGGAGTTTGTCTTTAACACGCTGAATGAGTTGTGCTTTATCACTTAACATATACTCTTGCCCTCTACCTTGTTTCGATCGACATCAATATTTTCAATAAAACTAGTTCACTTGGTGCATTCATATCCGTTGAAGATGGCAGCATCTTCACCAGAGAATTCATAGTACCTTTGAAACCATGACTTTCTATACTTTCAGACCTTCTGAATGCAATATTTCGTGCTTTATCTTTTAGCACTACTTTCGCTCTAATTTTTCTTTTACTTCACCTTCTTCCATTTTTCCTCCTCAATCATCCATTGTTTTTTCTCCTTCACTACTTTCCGTTTATGCATGTGCTCCGACGTTTCTTTTCAATAAATTCTATTCACACGGTCTTCTATTTTTACCCCCTTTTACTCAAGCCTGTTAAAAGGCTTTGTTCAAAAGGTCGGATATGTAAGAAATGACAGCAAACTTTCTTGTGGGCGATAGAGATGTTTCCTTCTGGCCAATACCATCATGGGTGCATATAAACTTCTGATTTATGATCTCCAGTATTTCAGTCTATAAATGAAGCAAGCAACGCACAAAATTTAGCTTATGTCTAGTACAAGATAACTAAATATAAGTTCGAGGAAAACTAAAAATATATGTGCTATAATTTATTGAACTTAAGTATTACAACAAATAAAAATATAATAGCTTTTCTTAGACGAATATAGTATGACGTTGACAATAAGTATTATTAGTGATATTATTATGTTTCTCTCAATCCTCATCTGTATATTAATTCCCCCACCCCCACCTTTATCGACAATTACTGCAGAAGTAAACTGCTGTGGCTATTATCTGTAGTTGACTGAATAGTTAGAATCTCATTCATTATTACAAATAGTAATTCATGTCTTATTGTTAATTGCAGGTAGTAAGTTAATCAATTGTTGTATGAATTTACGTGATTTATATGTATAAACTAAAGTACATATTGGTCAAATGGGTCCACTCGTTATTAAAACGAGCGTAACCTTAATAAAGTTATATTGGGTTGTCCGGAAAGTTCGTGCCGATTTTTAAAGGAAAGAAAAAGGTCAATAAATACTTGCCATTGCATTTTAATCAACCAAATATGAACCATTTTGTTGCACAATGCGTCTCCATCTTTCCTTTAACTTTAAAATACCCTCTTCCAGAACTGAGGTGGTTTCATGGCAAAGAATTCATCAAGGTATCTTTTTACGTCATCCAAGGAATTGAAATTTTTACCATTAAGACTATTCTGCAGAGACCTGAATAAGTGGAAATCCGAAGGAGCAATATCTGCTGAATATGGCGGGTGGGGTAACACATCCCAGCTGAGCTGC
>NC_068993.1:26846009-26848294 GCF_001194135.2 Octopus bimaculoides
GTGTACCCAAGTTTTACCAGGTGCTCATGAACGACGGATTTTGATAGGTTGAGGCTTTATGCCAATTCTCGGGTTGTGCAATGTGGGTTATTCTAAATTAATGACTTGATTTGGTCATCATCTGTAGTGGATGGTCTGCCTGATCGCTCTTTATCAATAAGGCTACAATATCCAGCTCGGAACCTTGTGAACCACTTCCGTACAGTTCTTTCGATAAAGAAACATCACCGTAAACTGCGCATATTTCTTTGGTTGTTTGTGAGGCATTTTTCCCTTTACGGAAAATGAACTTTCTTATATTCCATTTTAAAGGGTTACAGAATTAACACAGGTTATAGGAACATAAACCTTCTTCCACGAAAAGGTGGAGGTGTAGTCAAATCCTATTTTATGGACTCAACCATGTTCTAAAATTAGTCGAAAGGTAAGCTACTATAAATCGGCACAAACTTTCCGGACAACCCAATATAATACCACATTCTTCATTCCTTAACCTGTTTACTATGTGCATGTGTATGTGTATGCGCGCGCGCATGTGTATTATATGGCCATAAACTAGACTATTATTATCTTACAATGAACAGATATTCATACCATACCTTGTTTGAATATTCTAATTACTTTAATCACATTATACTGACATGACCATCAGTACTTGTTTTTATGGACATATTTTTTCAAGCGAACGCCAGTGTGCATGCTTACATCAGCATATTACCATAAGTGTGTGTATGCTTGTGTAAGTACAAACCGAATATGAATGCACATCTCTGTATTTGTGTGTTATTCGGTCCTGGTCAGGTTGATATACTTCTGCAGTTCAAATTTATCAAGAAATACCTGCAGTGGGAGCTACAACAACGATAAGATTATTAACTCTTGTATAAAATTTGCCGCTTTAAAACAACTGTTACTAAAAAAAACTTGCTGGTTTTCACACTATGGACTATTGTGTCATTGAATGGGTCTTGACTTTCAGCATTGGAATAATTTCTGGATGATTTCTGGGCGGGTGTTGATTTTAATAAACACTAAATTGGTCTTTTAAATAAAGCTTCCATTATCTCTGAAAGAAGCTGCTTACAGGAGGCAATTGATTTATATCTGTACACCAAATTTGCGCTGGCGGCAAGATGCACACTTTCTCTCTCCGCTCTCTCTCTCTCTCTCTCTCTCTCTCTCTCTCTCTCTCTCTCTCTCTCTCTCTCTCTCTCTCTCTCTCTCTCTCTCTCTTTCTTTCTCTCTCTCTCTCTCTCTCATACACACACACACACACACACACGCCCCTTGACACACAAACACACGCACACCCACACCCGCAAAGAAACAGACAGGAGAGAAATGGTGATAGATTGATAGATATATGCATTCATACATGCACATATATACTTAAGTGTATATACATGTGTGTGTGTGCGCGTGTGTGTGTATCAATCACACATTCACAACAAACTCACTTGAGAGAGAGGGTGATAGATTGATAGATATATGTATTCATACATGCACATATATACTTAGGGTTACGTGTGTGTGTATCTATAGCACCATTTCCGCACTATCTTTCCACAGGGTCCATCCGGATTCCCGCCTTTGCCGTGATCAGAAATTAATCTTATCTCTTCGCTCTTTTGCGCCATATGGGCTCAACTCCCCTCTTCTCTTCATTTAACTCCCTCCTTCTCCTCATTTCATCTGACACCTACTTCTTCTCTTCCCTCCTATCACCTTCTCTCTTCATTGATACCACGCCACACACCCCACACTCCCACCTCACACCCTACCCCGACAACTAGCACTGACCACTTCCCAGCACCCACACCACACACCATCACCCGTACACCCACACACTATCATCCACACACCTACACACTATCTTCAATAGCGTCACCACAGACCATTATATGAGCAGTCACACGTTACAGACGCACACACTTACACGCGCACACACCCACACACGCCAAAGTCACTAGTCCCTATCCGCACACACACACATTCTCAAATGCACACACACGCACGCGTACCTTAGTTTTAGGATCACGAATACTTTATTTTCTCCCCTTCTTTCAACCACTTCTTTGAAACTTTTTTTCTAATCAGTCGCCATACTTGAACGCTAAATCCACAAGTTTTTTTTTATTGTCTCTCTGTTTATTTTCTCTTATATCTTTCTGTTGAAGAGCGTAGGTTCGAAACGTAAAAAGCTTTTTCACTTTCCCGAGCGTCAGACTAATACACCTGCTTTTTGTTCAAACACCTATCTTGAACGCATGCAAACAAACGCACGT
>NC_068993.1:26848813-26851714 GCF_001194135.2 Octopus bimaculoides
TGTGTGTGTGTGTGTGTGTGTGTGTGTTAAGAATTAGAGCAAACAGTAAAGAATACCGGAGCGAAGAGTTACGATACATTTCGTCGGCTATTAATGGCAACAGACGCTACGAAAAATCGTTAGATATAAGGGAAGTAACTCTAAAAGGTGGAAAACGAAAAAGAAAAAAGAAAAAAACATAAAAATATATATAAATATGCACACAACCATATTCTCACAATACATAGACAGAAACTTCCTTCGTTCACAACGTCTACATACGTACACACTTACACAAATATGTATACGTACATGCACACTCACACACACACACACACACACATACAAATATATATGTATGTACGTACTTATCCATACACACACATCCACACACACACACACACAAATGTATATATATATATGTATATATGTACGCAACCACATCCTCATGTACACATACGTGCTTACATGCATACACGTAACATAATACATATACATTTAGACAAATATAAGTGTATGTATATATATATATATATATATATATATATATATATATATATATATATATATGTGTGTGTGTGTGTGTGTGTGTGTGTGTGTGTGTACAGAAATATATTCGCACTCCCGCATACACACACATATATATACATATATGTATCCATATATATATACATACACCCTCCCACCACACACCTCCATCCGCACATATACAAACCTATGCATATCCATATAAGTCAAGGGGGCGTGTGCATGAAAATCACACATATGCACCAGACAGTCTTACATTCATATAATACATATATAGACATACACGCACACACACATATACATATAATATATATACAGATACTTATACACACACACATACTCACACAATTAAAAGAGAAAAAGGAAGAAAGGAAAACATATAAATTAAAAATTAATGGAAGTTAAAACATGGGAACATAGTAGAAATGTGGATTCTAGCCGTGTTCCGGGGGACCCAAAACCGTTACAGGTATTTTGTGACATGTGGATATGATCCAAAGAGTTCAGTTCTTGAATTTAACATGTAGCAGGGTCTAAGGAACTTTTCCAGATGAACCATCTTTCCATATTACAAGGACCTGACTTGCCACTACCGTTGGTATAAGGGTTACACTTGGCTAAGATCTTCCAGTAAATCCTATAGTTGACACCTTGTTCTTTTAAGAACCATATATAACTAGATAATTTAGTAGTCTTTCGTTTATTCTAGTGTCTGGAGCTCAAGGAGTGATTGTTGAATCTTGCTTTGAAATTTCCCGTTGTGAGACCCACATATCTCTTGGATGAAACTGCATTGTTAGCATTCGTGATATTTACATTTGCTTCATACATAATGGCCTCGGTCATAGAAGCTCCATTTAGTGAGAACAGGTCTTTATCCCTGCAGGAACAGCCGGCTTCGTGGTGTTGTGTTGTATTGTGCGTAATTATGCCTTTAAAGTTTGGGGTGGAACTAAAACTAATTTTTAGGTTATGCCTATTAAAGAGTTTTCTATATTTGTGATATATTGGAAAATGTCTATCTATAAGTGACAAGAAATATTTACTTCATGGGAGTAAAGCGGTGTGAACCAGATAATTTTCCTGTGTCTGTTTCTTTTTCTTTATTTCTGGTCTAGAGCATCGTCCCCATAAAGAGTAAAATATACACCAGCTATTTATAGGAACGATGCTCTAGCTTTAACTAAGAATACCAATGGGCCAGTGCAAGATCGGTTAAGGAAGGACATTATCCAACTTGTGAAAACATTCGATCTTAGCATAACAATAGATACCAACCTGACGGTTGTCAATTTCCTTGAGGTATCTCTAGATTTGCAAAAGAATATTTACAAACCCTATAGGAAGCCCAACGATAGAATTTCTTATAACAGTGTAGGTTCCTGACACCCAACCCACCATAATGTTTAAGAATTTAGTTAAGAATATTAGTAGGAGAATTCCTAGCCTCTTCTTCAATGTAAACATATTTAATGATACTACCCCACTATATAACAATGCACTTAAAGTTAGTGGATTTAAAGAGAAAATAGGTTACACACCAACTATTAGACTAGAAATAAAGAAAAGGAAACAGACACAGAAAAATTATCTGGTTCACATCTCCTTACTCCCCCGAAGTGATCTTTACCTTAGGTAATTATTTCTTGTCACTTATTTGTGTTTGTGTGAGTGTGTACGTATGTAGACGTTGTGAACGCAGGAAGTTTATGTCTATGTATTGAGAGAATATTGTTATGTGTATATTTATCTATATTTTATATATTTTTATAAGATGTATTATCTTTTCTTTTTTCTTTTTCCACCTATTAGAGTTACTTCCCTTATATTCAACGGTTTTTTGTAGCGTCTGTTGTCATTAATAGCCGACGGAATCTATCGTAGCTCTTCGCTCCGGCATTCGAAGCTCCGAGTAATATAATGATAACCTTTTACTGTTTGTTCTAATTTATAATACATAGAAATAATCCTCTGTTTCTTTAATATCGGTGTCTCATTCTTTTGTTGTTATATTATTATTATTATCATCATCATCATCATCATCATCATCATCATCATCATCATCATCATAATCATCATCATCATCATCATCATCATCATCATTATTAAGGCGGCGAGCTGGGAGAATCGTTAGCACGCCGGGCGAAATGCTTAGCGGTATTTCGTCTGTCTTTACGTTCAGAGTTCAAATTCCGCCGAGGTCGACTTTGCCTTTCACCCTTTCGGGGTCGACGAATTAAGTACCAGCTGCGTACTGGATCGATCTAATCGACTGGCTCCCTCCCCCAAAATTTCGAGCCTTGTGTCTAGAGTAGAAAAAATTATTATTATTATTATTATTATTATTATTATTATTATTATTATTATTATTATTATTATTATTATTATTATTAT
>NC_068993.1:26852034-26854919 GCF_001194135.2 Octopus bimaculoides
ACACACACACACACACACACACACACACACACACACACACACACACACACATATATATATGGTAGCTTAAAAGCCACCTGACAGGGCAGCTTTTAAGCTAGCTCCTGTGGAGGGCTCTTCATTGGGCCATGGGCCCAACAGTGACATTTCATGCATTGAGTACATATCAAATTTTATTAAACTTGACCTTTACTTTTGAAGCAATGATCAATTTCCATCAAAACAATGATGTAATTTGTCAACTTGGAACTTATTGCAAATCTATATGATAAACAACATTTTTTGTCTTCCCATTTGGGTGTCAGTACACTTTTTTCTATCTAACCTCTTTCTTTCTCTCACTCTCTTTCTGTTGATTGTTTTCACCCATCACCATCACCAGTACCACCACCATCACCACCACAACTGCTATTCACATGACATTCAGACTTCTGACGCCACCACCATCAATACCTTTGATTTCGCCTCCTTCCCCTCCACCACCATCACCATTGTCTTTCACCTCGCTTACTATCACCGTCATCCCTGACCACCTTAGCTACCACCACCACCACCACCACCACCACATCATCATCGCCGCTTCCGCCTCTATCACAACTACAGCTCATACTATTGCTATCACCCCATTACCATCACAACCGTCAATTTGCTACCGTTCTCACCGTCTCTACGTCTACTATTAGTCTCACCTCAACATGAGGAATAGTAGAGGTGTCATTGAATAGTGAGAGAGGGGGGGTCAAAGTGTGATACAATGACACAGAAATTCGTTTTGGCATCTGTCATTATGGAAATAGGTGGAGGTGTGGCTGTGTAGTAAGAAACTTGCTTCCCAGCCCCATGGTTCTGGGTTCAGTCCCACTACATGGCACCTTGGCACCTTTTAGTATAGTGTCAGGCCGACTAAAGCCTTGTGAGTGTATTTGGTAGATGGAAACTGAAATGAACATGAATCTAGTAAAGTACTAGAAAGTAAGAAATACAAGATGTTGTGAGACTCTAGCATTCAGACTGGTAAGGTAATAGAAGCTAGAAGGCCTGATTTAGTAGTAGTAGTAGTAGTAGTAGTAGTAGTAGTAGTAGTAGTAGTAGTAGTAGTAGTAGTAGTAGATAAAGAGAATAGAAAATGCCAGATAATTGACTTTACAGTCCCAAATAATGAAATAATCAATATGAGGGGTATAGAAAAAATAGTAAAGTACCGGACCTAGCCCTTGAATTACAGAGGCTATAGAAAGTGTGGGTAAAATGTATCCCAGTATTTATAGGTTCATTGGGAACTATCCCTAAAGATTTAAACAAATGGACAGAAGAAATAGGCATAAAATCCAGTTTAGTACAGCTCCAGAGAACAGAGTTATTAGGGACACCTAGGATACTTAGAAGGGTTCTTGACATCCAAGCTTACTTGTTGTAGCCTGATGTTAGGATGTTTTCTTTTCCAACAGTCTAATCTGTTGTGTGTATATGAAAATAATAATAATAATAACAACAACAACAACAATAACAACAACAATAATAATAATGAAACACTCACATATTGTGAGTGAATGTAGCAAGCTGGCCCAAAAGAACTACAAAAGGAGACACAGGAACGTGGCTAAGTTCATCCACCGGAGGCTATGTGAAAAGTACGGCCTGAACAGAGCAGGAGAACGGTACGAACATGAACCAGAAGGAGTCACCGAGAACAAGAAACATAAGATACTGTGAGATTATCAGTATGTTCGAATCCTAGCTTTCTACATAACTCCCAGAGGATTACTCTCCCCAGGTTGTCATGTCTTTTCTTGTATTCTTTCTGTGCCAGCATGCTACATTAACTTACTATATGAGTAACGCTTTCCTTTTTTGATTTGCATAACTTACATTGGGAATCTACTTGGTTTTTGTCTATTTTGGATCTTATCCGATTAATCTTTAATGCTTGATCATTTCTGCAACGATAACCATGTCTCACTACTACTATTTGCTACAAATATCTTTGGGAATCTACCATGCAACGCCTTCTTCTGCCAAACAGATAATTTCTATTCTTTTTTCTGGTTGTTAACTTCGTTTGGGCTTTTAGTTTCCCTATGTCTTCTTGTGATTCTAGTAGCTTTCAATAAACTTCTTCACTATTACGTACATAGGATTGTATATCCACTCTTGCTAACTCTACGCAATCTGCTACTGATATTAACCCTCTTCCGCCTTCATTTCTGGGTAAGTATAATCTTACTACTCCTATCCTGAGTCCTCCATTCAAATTGAATTTCTTGTTAGTTCTTCTGTCTAGCTTTGCTAATTCAGTTTTCGTCCAATCTACAAAAGCTGCTGAGTATCTAAGTAATGATACTGCCCTTTTTATTTACAGCCTTCACTAGATTCGGACCATTTAGCTTTGACTTCATTAGCTTCCTTAACCTTCTGATGTACTCCTTCTCAATTTTCGTTTTCATTTCTATAGTTAGTACTCTGGCAGATTCTACTCCTTCTAGATGCCTCTCCTTTCAATGATTATAATGTCTGGCCAACTGGTAATTGGATGCCTTCACTGTTGACTACCTATCCCCTTCTCATGACTAACATTGCACACTTATGTCAAATTATTATTATTATTATTATTATTATTGAGTGAGAGAGCAGTGCATGCCATCAAAGTGGCACTGGGGTAAAATATACGAAGCCCATTATACCCATCATGACTACCCGTCTGATAAGGGTAAACGAGGCATATGCATCACAACCATATGTGTGCGACATGGTGATCTCATATCAAGATAAACAGCGCATGACCTTACAGGTGGGGCCCAGTTAGAATTTTCTTCAGGTCGAGTAGCCCATACCGCTCAAAAGGTCTCTGAATAAGGTTTGTTTAAGGATGTTGAGCAAAACACCCA
>NC_068993.1:26855197-26856581 GCF_001194135.2 Octopus bimaculoides
GTTGTTGTTGTTGTTGTTGTTGTTGTTGTTGTTGTTGTTGTTATTGTTATTATTATTATTATTATTATTATTATTATTATTATTATTATTATTATTATTATTATGATGATGATGCTAAATCATGATAAATGTGCAGTGTATTTTTTGTTATATACAATGAATTTTCAGAGTGTTCAGAATCATAAATTAACGAGTTAATATTGCATTGTTTGTTGTAGCGACTGGTTGATGTATAGTGAGTGTCATTTGTATTCATCTGAGTATCCTGCTAGCCGAATATACGCCGGAGTGAAGCATATATGTGCAATCAATGTAAAAATCGGTTAGCGTAGATAAATTTATTCCAGTTCAAATAAACTTTTACTTCCTAACAGATGCTTTCATTTCCTAACAAATATTTCTTTATACATTTATTACATTCACCATACAGTATAAAATAGCTATGGAAAAGCGCAAAAAAGAAAAGCGATAGATTGAAAATGGAATAATATTAGAATAGGAAAGAGACAAGAAAGGGATTTACTTTAAAGGGCAGTATTGAAAGGGATGTTTTCAATGAAGAAAAGTTGAAATGTAACTTTGAAAATTGTTGAAATACTCAAGATTTGTCTATTTTCTTTGATCATGGCGCTGTGCCGCTACATAGGGCGTATTTACTACAACGAGGATTAAATTTATTGAAAGTTGAGTGCCCTTTCTGGAAACATAGTTCAGTGGCTTTTCTTAATGATACAAGAACTGCTTATTTAATAGCCAACATTTAACTGATATTGCTGTAGTGAGTGACTTTGAAATTTTAAGTTTTAAACCCCTGAAGATCAATTTAATTAGTTGCTGACCATTACCAATGTGTACTGCGCTAGCAGAATAAGTGGAATTCAAATTCTAACCTAACCATGAGACTTTGATAGCTGAAGTGGCACACCAACTAGAGAACATTGGGTCACATCAATAATGCTTATCTCTAAAATTTCAATGAGAAATTTAGGTCTGTAGGTTAGTCGATTCACTAGAACATCAGGCAAGTTGCCTTCCCGTATTTGTTTCGACCTTTACGTTTTCAATTCAAATTCTGCCGATGTCTACTCTCATCGTGTTGAGAAAAATATGTATGAGTTCAGTTTTGGAGATGATATATCGACAATTCTCTATCTCCGAATGTCTGACCTTATGCCTATACAAGAAATCAAATATTCTATAATACAGCCAACAAGAACAAACACTTTTATTTATTTATTTATGTGTTTCAGCCAAGTGGCTGCGGTCATGCTGGTGCACCACCGTTATTCAGATGTACTAGTTTAAAGATATAAGAAAAACCAAGCTTTAATATCTTGAATTAATCTGTGCTGATGGGGCTTGACAAAGCAGAAATAGGACCATA
>NC_068993.1:26856978-26858221 GCF_001194135.2 Octopus bimaculoides
TAAAAACTAGAAAAAATTCATCTTAAAACTAGAAAAGAAAAGTGATTCATCTCTATGTATGACGATCTCTCTCACTTTCTCTCTTTCTATCTCTCTCCCTCTCTCCTTCTCTCTCTCCCTCTCTCCTTCTCTCTCTCCCTCTCTCCTTCTCTCTCTCCCTCTCTCTCACTGTGATAATAGCAGTCCAGCGAACAACAAACACATAGATATCATTCATACACTTTCTCCCAGACAATAGTCCACATTAAAAGGAATAACGCCAAAGACAAAAGTTTCTGAAAAAATTTTCCTGTCAAAATATCCAGTTGGTTAGGATTTAGTGTCAAACATCAACAAACTAACTCTTTATATGCTTTACAGAAACAGAAAGTAAATCTATATAGTGAATAAGTCTTCCCTTTGTGAAATTACGCTAGTTCATTTACGTTGCTAGTTCATTTACGACATTTCACCATCTGTTTGCTTTTGTCTACGAAAGAGAGCAAAGAGGAAAACTGGCTGCAATGCAACAAATATGACGGTCAAAGAGAGATAATTAAATAAATATATAAAAATTAAATGAAATTGGGTTGCTGCATCCAGCTGCTTAGGAAACATAAAACCGTTAGCCATGAAGCGTGAATAAAGTCTCAAGGCCAGCTTGATGAAATAAAAGCTGGCTGGCTCCTTACTAGAAAACAACTGTTAAACAGCAGCTTTAGGTGATAGGGAAGAGAAGGATGAAAGAGACGGCGAAAGAGATAAAGAGAGAGAGGGAAAGAGAGGGAACGGGGAGAGAGAACGAGAAAGAGAATGAGACACAGAGAGAAAGAGGTAAAGTTGTATAAGCAATATAAACATATAGTGCATTCCAGGTTCTGTCACATGCTCTCCAGACTTTCATTATAGTAACAGATTTCTGCAAAATGTTACTCTATTGCAATTCTATCTCCCTTGTGTATAAACAAGGTCTTTCGGATTTATTGCGTACCACGCACACGCACGCACACGCACACACATATACATAAATACGCAAACATATTCATGTATGTATATGTGTGTGCATCTCTGAGTGGGTATGTATGTATATATGGCTGTGTGGTAAGAAGCTTGCTTCCCAACCACATGGTTCTAGGTTCAGTTCCACTCTGCGTCGCACCTTGGGCAAGTGTCTTCTACAATAGTCTCGGGCCGACCAAAGCCTTGAGAGTGGATTTGGTAGACAGAAATTGAAAGAAGCCCGTCGTATATATGCATATATATA
>NC_068993.1:26864479-26868422 GCF_001194135.2 Octopus bimaculoides
CTACTACTACTACTACTACTACTACTACTACTACTACTACTACTACTACTTCTTCTTCTTCTTCTTCTTCTTCTTCTTCTTCTTCTTCTTCTTCTTCTTCTTCTGCTTCTTCGATTGTCCGTCGTAGGTCGACGTTGACTGTATTTGTTTCGTAATCATTCCTGGTAGGTTTGCATGTGGGTTACAAGACTTGCTCTTGATCTGCAGCAGCGATGACATCAGCAGCAGGTGAAGTTATTTGGAATTACGAGATTCAGCGATCAGTGCCATTCTTCACACCGCATGGCCTTCTTTACCCAGGTGTCTGGATAAATGCAGTTCTTCATATGTCTTTCTAGCACATCCCTGTATCGCACCTGGTCACCACGGTTCCACCTACTCCGAAGCAGTTCCACATAGAAAACTATCTTTGGGTGCTGCTACTCTCTATTCTGCAAACATGTCCCGCCCAACGCAGCTGCAATGTGATAATGAGGGCCTCTACACTTACTGCACCAACGTGGCGCTGGAAATCTACATTACGAATACTATCTTGCCATCTGAAATGCAAGAGGGAGCACAGATGACAAATTTGAACTTGCAACAGGGACTTTATTTGCTTACGGTAGAGGGGTATGCATTCCGTGGCATAGAGGAGGCTTTAAACAGTAGGTTCTAAGTTGTAGATATAAAAAAATGTTGTAGATGTAACAAAAATTCGTATAAAGTAAGAAAATAGTGAAATGGAATTGGAAAATCGAAGAAGTTTGTTTCCTCCTCCTGATGCGGGAACTTGAAAACCCCAAAACACAGGTGTAATATGAGATAAATAGAAAAGTCATGGTTTCCAGATGTTGACTGTTAAAATTCTCAGAAATATGAAGCGCTCGTTCTTATGCCATCTTAATTCCTCTTTTAGGTATCCTAACAAGGATATTGAATCAGAGTACCGACACATGCAGTATTCTTATTCCTTTTTCCAATTTAAATTTCAATTTATTTATTTGGATAGTGAGTGTTTGTATATATTTAAGCATTAGTATTCTGGCACTACTACCTGCTCAACTAGTACTGCAGAGAACGCTATAAAAATAAAGCGGATAAACAAGTGTATTAATACCTACTACAACTATCGTCACAATCACCAAGACATAATTTCATTAAAATTATATAAATAACAGAGAAAATAGAATAGCGGAAAAAAAAAAGGAATGAAGCGTATGAATCAATTCTAGAGAAAATTCCAAAGACTAAAATTAGCAGGATAATGGACAGAAGCCTCCAAAGCACATACGTACTGTATGAAATTTAGCTATAGATACGATCAAAGGAGAATACTTCTCGTTATACACACCCATCGTTGTTAGAGGTTCATAAAATAGGCGATAATGCTTGCCAAAATACAAAAGCTTGAATATATACAAACACTCACGATCCAAATGAATAAATTGAAAAATAAATTGGAAAACAGGAATAATAAATAAACGAAGTTTGTTCAAGCGAAATAAAAAAGGGAACACATTAATTACGTTAATCGAAATTAATGTGTGCGTGCAGGTGTGCATGCGTGCTTGTGTGTGTGTGTGTGTGTGTGTGTGTGTGTGTGTGTGTGTGTGTGTGTGTGTGTGTGAGAGAGAGAGAGAGAGAGAGAGAGAGAGAGCGAGAGAGAAATGGAGGGAAAGAGAAAGAGTTTTCGAAGATATTTTAAGAGAAACAACTTGCGTTTGCATGCTTACTTACGAACGCTTAATGCATATGTTCACAAATATTTACACAGTACCATGGATCTATAAATATTCACAACCTTTCGACCTATGAAAAGGTTATGAAATGTACTCTCATTTTAAAATAAAATAAATGCAGAAAATATTTGGTAGGTTTTGTAAGGAAGAAATCACAGATTTTGATTAGATAGAAGAAAACATCACTCATACATAGCGAGTACGAGGTGGTATCAAAAATGTCCCGGACTAGTTCTGTAGCGCGCCAACAGATGGCAGCACATGGCTTCGTGCGCAGTGAGAGCTAGCAGTAACCTTCATGAGGCAATGTGACGAGTGACATCGCTGTGTTTATTTCGCAAGTTGTGAAATTTGTGTCTTTGTGATCACCTGTATACTGTAGTTTGCGATTTTATCATGGACAGGAACAAAGAGCCAACGTGAAGTTTGGCGTTAAACAATGTCTGCTACAGAAACATTGCTTCGGCAAGCTTACGGCGATGAGGCAATGCGTAGACTGCAGTGTTTCTAGTGGTACGGAAGAAATGTCCCTGGAAGATGATTAGCAATCTGGAAGACCTGCCACGAGCGCCACCTCGGGAAATGTGGTATTGTGCACCCAGGACCAGACCATCAACCGAAAGTTCTACTGCGACATTTTGAAGCGTTTGAGGGAGGACATTCAGTGAAAGCGACCGGATCTGTGGAGCGCGAAGAATTGGATTCTTCATCGAGCTCTCATCACTTGTTAGTTTCTCTCTAGAAACAACATGGTGTCATTTCCGCACCCGCCCTTTTCGCCAGATTTTCATTTCTTCTCTAAGATGAAAATGCAGCTCAAAGGTCACCGTTTTAACATCGTTGTCGAGATCCAGAGCGACTCGTAGAAGGTCCTCGACTCGCTTACGGAAATCGACTTCCAGGCTGGATTCCCAAAGTGGCAGGAACGCTGGGACCGATGTATTGCTGCGCAAGGTGACTATTTCGAAGGAGATGATGTTAAGACTTAGGTAAATAAGTTATTTTTTACTAAACATAACTAGTCCGGGAACCTTTTGATACCACCTCGTACAGGTCCGTTAGAGAGATAACGTATATGTACGGTGAGTGGATACCCAGAAACAAAATAGACGTAGTGAAGTCGATTCAGTAGTTCTGAAGATGTTCATTGGCCTTAATTCATAGATCGACATAGAAAAAGTGACAGTAGAGAGTTGTATGAACAGCGTTACAGAATTTAGTTTCAGACCTCTAAAGTCTGAGTTCAAATTCCGCTGGTGTCATTGTTGCAGAATCGATAACATTGGCTGTGATTCAGTCGATTATACAGAAGTATAATAAATCGAAAACTTGATAACTTGATATACCACAAAAATTTCTGGCTCCTTACTCTCGAAATATTGCAATAAAGATGATTTTGAAAAATCTTTGTTTTTTGTCTACCGCATCAGTAGTCAACTTCTTGCTCTCAACCAAACATGTTCACTTGAATGTTAAAATTCGAAATGACTTTGATCCTCTTAAACACGACGAGGTTTATATATTTTCTCAGTACTTTTAAGTAAGGCAATTTTGTCCAATCCACGTCACTTTATCAGGTTTTCTTTTATCTGAACCAGTATACTGTATTCGTCAAGGAAAGGTTCTTCACTTTCATACTTTCCGTTACATATTTTACATAGTAGCGATACAATGATCACAGTTATATCGAACATAATTTATTTTCAGAGCCCAAACCAGAACTACAATTCTGTGGGCATGTAATATAAATACTTCATAACTCTCTTTCTCACTTTCTTTCAAAAAATAGACGAAAGGCGTATTTAGAATACCCAGTCTCCAATGACATAAAAAGTGTGATTACTTAAGTTTGATTACTTAAGTTTGATTACTTAAGTGTGATTACTGTAGTTAAGAAATTCATTTCGCAACAGTTTGGTTGTAGGTCTGATCCCGATGTGCAGTACCTTGGGCAAGTGTGTTCGGCTATAGCACAAGACCGACAATAATTGTGAGCAGAAACTATGCAGAAATCCAAGGCGTAAATGCACATACCCACGTACATGCATGCAATCACTCATACAAAATACACTCATTGTATAGACACACACACACATACATGCACACGCACACGCACACACACACACATACTCGCACACACAGGATTTAAACGCGAGTTGCTATAAGTTTCATATCTCTAATAATATACTGTTCGGATGAGCTTGCATAGCGTGCCGTCTGTT
>NC_068993.1:26868432-26870622 GCF_001194135.2 Octopus bimaculoides
TCAAAATATACTCTGACTACTCTCTAAGTAAAAGCGAGAAAGGACAACAGGAAAAAAGCGAATGAAAAAAAAAAAGGGACGAGAAGAGAGAACTATGGAGGAAGGGAAGAGTGATAAGAGTTGCGTCTCTTTGGTCAGTTAGAATGGGAATTAATATGGTTAGTGTAATTAATTCAACGAGGAAAGGTTAAGGTTTGCGGGACTGCATGCATAATCTGAAGAGGGTGGTGTTTTCCAGTTTAATAGAAACTTCTCCACATGCTTACATTCAGGGAAAATCTCGGATCTGGAATTCCCTATATCGACAGAGCGCTTAGATTTGAAACAGATATGAGATCTCTTGGCTTTACAAAGCCTGCACTTCCTTGATCCATTAACGTATGGAGTAGATTGTTCTACGATGCACCACTTGATGGTATATGGTGTAATGTTGGCAGATCCCAGGTATGGCAACCTAACTCAGTGGTTTTCTTGTTGTCTACGTGTCGGAAAGAAGCCTAGTGGTTGTCTCTGTTTTTTTAAAGCCACTTTTGCGCATACCAAAATACCTTTTTCCAGTTTCGTTATTTGGCAGAACTGAGGGTATCTTAGCTTCGTAAACTACTGAGCTAACCATGCCTGCCTGGTCGAGTGGGTAAGTGTCTGAGTCTTTACAGTTACATTTTAGAATAGGTGCCATGTTTATCAGAGATTAGCTTTCTGACACGTAGATGAGAAAACCACTCAGCTAGTCATGTCTTGAGCAACACTATGCTTTATCTAGAATGTTCGATAAAATAAGGTACCAAACACTCAAATACTGGAATTCGGTGACCGTTTACATCTTTCACTACAGGGGGAAAATAATTGTGGCTTCTATGCTAAAGTTATAAATTATTAGAAATGATTAGAAATGAGTCAACTGGTTTCACTTCATGAGGAAATGATCATCTATCGCTGAGTCCTTACTCTAACTAGTCAGATATACTTCATTAGTAAACACTTGAGAACATTGCTAATTGAGTACCAAACAATGATTTTGTTTGTAGAAAAATAGGAAAGAACGACTTGCGTTGATAAGTATTTCAATTATAAGTGGCTAAATTAGTGCTTTTAATGTCTCTTCTGACAATAATAGATGTATCTGTGTTTGCGTGTGTCTTTGTCTATGTTTAAAGATACATCAGTAGACGCATGTATACACCGACGCAAGTGCACACGCTCACGTGCATTCATATAAACACACACGCATGCGCGCTACTACTTATATAGTCAGTTGAGGTAACATAAGAGTCTGTCTACATATTTAGCCATAATGGGTTAAAAAATGTCTCACGAACTACTAGAAGTAACAGCTAAATATATTTCGAGAAATACCATATCGTCTTAAAAAAAGAGACGGACATGTGAGATAATGAAGTCTTAGACGATTCTAACATGAGGGGACAATCACAGTTGGATTGCCTTTGACAATACGTCTCCTAGATCAAGGTTAACCTAGAAATAAACTACAATTTGTTGAGACATATCTGATATCCCTAACAAATCATCCAATGAACACACACATACATTTATATACGTATAAATGTATGTCTGTATGTGTGTAAGTGTGTCGATGAACATGTATGCATGTATGTATGTATGTATGTATGTATTATATATGTATGTATGTATGTATGTATGTATGTATGCATGTATAGTGAAGCTCCAGTTCGGGAGTTCTGGAGTTGTGGGAAGCATGGAGTCTTGAATTATTATTACCAAGTCCGATCTGACCGGGCACAATACTACCAATCAGGGTCCTATCTCTGGGTTAAATAGATTTCCCAGGGATACAGGAGGCTTCTTTTATTTTCGACAGAGCTGAGGGGGAGGCACCTTTTCTAGGAGAAAGATATAAACTTGCAGTCAAAATAGTATAAGCCTTCTTGCAATGCTTGTCACTGGAATCTACTATGGTAACCGAGCGAGTGGCAAAAATATCCTACAAAATTGCGCTCATGAAGTAAATTAGGACAATCAGGCTGAGTGTGAGACGGCTATCATCTGACACAATGGGGTAATCATCATATGTATGTATGTGTACATATGTGTATACTTTTCCATCTATCTATTTACTTATCTCTATATATATATAGAGAGAGAGAGAAAGAGAGAGAGAGAGAAAGAGAGAGAGAGAGAAAGAGAGAGAGAGAGAGAGAGAGAGAGAGA
>NC_068993.1:26870945-26875908 GCF_001194135.2 Octopus bimaculoides
GTTAATAAATGAATGACGAAAGGACAGGATATACGTAATCACTTTCTTTAACTTTCAACTCGTTCTGTTCTAAGAAAACGTGCATCCTGAAATGAGCGCCGGTGCGACATTCTATAGCTTCCGCAGAGCTCACTTTAGTGAAATGGCTGAGAAAGTTGCAAAATATCGCACTGGCACTCAGCTTTGAAGGAATGGCTCCTAATAGAAGATGTCTAAGCTGACGAAAGTGATTATGTAATTCTCCTAAATACTAATTCTTATAAATCATGACAAGATTAGCCACAGAAATCTACTATAAGATAAAAAGGAAAAAAATAGCGAAAAAATAACAAAGTTGAGCCTTTGGAGATGGATGGATCCAAAAATATTGATAGAGCCTAAAAATAAAATCAGCAAACAAATGAAAACACATCTGAACATATATTATGACATAAGCTCTTAACATCAATGTATATAAAAATACAAGGGAAAGAATATATTCACAGACCACAGAGGAGGAGTTGACAATTACAATTGAAAATACCTATTCACCTTGATATTAATTACTATTGGAACAAATTGATATACATCTAGAACCTGGATCAACGTGAGACTGAACTTGAATTATTAAAGAAAGAAAGTTATAATTTATACTTTATATATAATCAGTATAAGAGGGTCATCAAGAAATATATATTTTTTAAACAACCTTTCCACCATAGAGTTAGCTGGTCAAAATAAACTCTAAAACTCCAAATAAGAATACAAAATACAAAATGCATGGATGTGTGATAAATGTATGATAATAGCTCGCCGGTCAAAGATTTAGTAGAAGCAAAAATAAAATAAATAAATATTATTCATTCATATGTTGTAGGTTTTGTTATCACCGAAAAGAACTATTCTGGTTGAGACTGCTTTACCACAGACCACGCACTAATGTTACGTTAACATTTTCAGGGTGTAATTTGCAAGTTCCCTTTTGATACGTGCTATATAGATTCGAGAAGACTTACATGCACTGAGGTCCCTAGTGCTACTTTCATTCAACTCAAACCTGTCTCATACAAAATTCTCCCACGAGTTTGGGTTCACGTTGCAAGCCTTTTAAAATTGTTTTCAATGCACCTTGAAGCTTTTACGAGGCTCACCAACACTACACCCTCTGTTCACAAGCTTAGATCATTTTTCGCAGTCTCGAGTGAGAAATCTTGACCACATATGCAGTTCAATGCAACTGGATTTTCTTCAGCTTAGCAGACACACTGATTGCATTGGCACGTCTGAGAATGTTTCTATTGAGATTCTGTCACTTTAGTATCAATGCATCTTCTAAAAAATTCAAAATTGTCCACATGTTTCAGTTCAGTATACTTTAATTCCAGTATATACTTTTATTTCAGCATACTTTATATCCAGTGCATGTGCAGGAACAGATTGATGCAGGACTAATGTTTTTGTCGTGCTGATAGTGAGGCTAAAGTTGCAGGTCTTTAATAATTGAGCAACACATACTTGCAAGCTACCCATTATCATATGCAAACAACAGTTCACAGAGGTTTGCTTAACTTTAGTTTTTACTTGAAATCTGCGAAAACAGGACAACTTATCATCATATTTGTGCCTAATGTCAATTGCAGGTGTAGGTGAGATGTTCTAAAGACGGAAAGCATGCTAATGAAAAGTGTAGATGCTCAGGCAGAAACCGGTTTCATAACATTTGCGACTGAAAAAGGTACATATATGTCTCCGCTGCTCTGTATCATCTTTTACTAGGATCCTCCATAAACCACTACCACCACCACACATTAAGTTAAAATCTCTATGAGATTAACAAAGGTTATATAGAGGGGCTGAGCTCAATTCAAAGATCATATCCATAATACTGCTTTTTACAACAGAAGTCACTTTCTGACAGAAATTCTTCGTTGTGAGATAATGAATAAATTCAAGAATATTCTTGCGAAAATTTTGCTGGTGATTAATACGATTAAGTTACCTTTAAGACAGTTACATGATTGTCATCTTTGTTTATGTACAGGTGAGCATTTTTGAATTGTTGGGAAATGGAGGCTGATGACCAAATCAGGAAAAGTAACTCAGGTTGATAACGAGTGTTTCATCACTACAGGAATTGATTCTGCACATGGCCCTTTATTAAAAGACAATAACCTTATAGCTTCACTGATTTCAAGAAAAGTAACCATCAAATTATCAGAAGATTCTATATTTATGTTGAATGTTTTCTTCAGAACATTCAGAAGGCGCTCAGCTAACCTTTACATATTACTTTTTTGTGATTTATCCATTTCCAACCGCTGCGATAATTTGAAAACACCCACACGAACTGGAGCGTAGATTGCAGAAAGCTTTCAAGAACATTTGTGCAATATTTGTATCAGCATACATTTGTTTGTTTCTTCTAAACCCTTTCTTCAAACCAATTGTTTTTCATGAACCTTTTTTTTTCTCTTGAGAGCATTTCTATATAAAACAGAGGATAAGTTTTTGATTATGAGCTGGAATCAATGTTGTCAGATTTAGTTAGTTCATTTTTCTATTGAAGAAGTCTTCGGTTTGTATTGTTATTTTCATCAAACCAGTTCTGGCGGCGTCTATATGAATGGGCAAGTATGTCAGCTGCAGAAGTATAAAGTTGCTCCCTGTGTGATCAGCAATAGAAGAATTAGTTTTTGAGACATAATTTCAGAGAAGGCTCTACGAAATGTTGATGATCTAAAATACTCCAACTCTCTTGGCGGAAGTTCATCCTGAGATGCATCTCCTGCATCTAAATTTCACCTTTATTTTAATAATAATGAGCTTATGACAAGTACTGCAACCATTTCCATACATGGATTATCTTTATCTTCTGCGGACAAAACATGTTCATTTCGACTTTTTATATTCCTGGCGGAAAGACTGTTTCGAGAAATGAAGCTATGTAGGTAATGGTGAAGTTCGGATGTAATATAAATGCTGTCAGGTTAATATACAGAAACAGTCGGATTTATATGTAGCGCAAAAGTTCTCAACTGAAAAGTAAATTTGTGAGGAAGATGTAGACAGGCACTTAGCCGCCACAAAGCACATCTTGACTCGTGTCTAAACGAAATATTTTTCAGCGAAAGAGATCAAAGAATAAGTCGAAATTAAACAGGTCTCTTCAACCACACACACACACACACACACACACACACACACACATTATATAATTCTCAAGTAAAATCAACAAAATCATAACTCAAAAAGGACTCTATATATTATAAATGTAGAGTGTTTATTCTTTAATAAGGGGAAAAAACAACCTGACGTAACTGATTCAATATATACATCGCAAAAAATAAAAATTGCTAACTCAAATATTTAAACCTAGGTCAAAGTAAAGAAGGAAAAAAGAGAAAGGGTTATAAAAATAAATAAATAAAATAAAATAAAATACACTGAAAAAGAAAGGTGAAAAATTTTTATAAAGTAATATAGGACTGAATAATTGAATATCACCACAAAGTACGTCTCTCAGTCACCCACATTTGTTTGTATACAGTAGGTGAATGATGAGAAAACAATACTATTATTGTTTTACATTCCACTCACTTGCAGAATACACGAAATGAAATGTACTGTTTCACTTCCTCAAACTTTGAAATGCTGTTATTTGATTTCCCTTTTTCTTGTTTTTATGAAAATGTAATTACAAATTCAAACGAAATATATTTAAATATTCTCAGTTAAATAGCAAGAAACCCTAAAAGCATGTTCATGTGACATTTTATATAGTACTGCTTTGATTTTGTTTAAAATATGAATCCGTCAATCTCCATGCAGAGAGCATATAATTAATACACTTATATTTCAGGACACCATTTGAATTGAAAACCTTTTAAAGTGAATAAGCATAGCACTAAAACTTTCACATCTCCCATTACTTACACTGTCAAAAGTAAAGAGTACTATACTTTCTCTTTATCAAATAAACATTGCTTCGCTCGGATATCCCGCAATAGAAGAAAACTCGTGCATTGTTCGTATTTTACCTTCTGGATTATTCTACCACAGGGCTATACATTCAAGCGGACAATTAGAAATAGAGTAGAAAGGGCTTTAGTTAAGACTCTAGAAGAGGCAATGAGGTCAGGCTGTGCATCCAAAGTTTTAGCGGCGGGGTTGGCGCTCGACCAACATCTCAAAGCTAAACACGAAGGGTGCATTGTCAGGGGTAAGTTACGTGCAATGGAACAAGAGGGAATCAACGTCGCCGGATGGGCCCGCATGGTAGAAAGCCAACGCGGCAACAGTTCAACTATACGGTCTTTGACGGACCAACATGGTCGTTCAGTAAACGAGCCAGAGATGTGCATTTCGCCCAGTATTTCGGGAGGGGCGGTGGGGAGGACCTCACGGACTTCTTCGCTGGCTCGCCGCGTCTCTCGGAGCAGGAAGTGGAGTGTTGTGAGGGGACGATCACAACTGCGAAGGTGGAGAAGACGTTATCGGCCTGTAGCAGGGACAAGTCACTGGGACTAGATTGTCTCCCCTATGAGCTGCATTATAGTATGCCAGACTTGTTTGGACACCTACTTGCATGCGTCTATACTAACTGGCAGCATAACGGGAGGATTCTCAAGTCTGTGAGCTGGGAGATTGTGACGCTGCTAAGAAAGGACCCAAACAAGGGGGGCGTAATTGATCATTTTAGGCCCATCACTATGCTTAACGCAGAGTTGAAGATTTTGGCTGAGGTTTTAGCAAAAACGTTGGTGCGGGTCGTGAGTAAACTTGTCGGGGAAGCGCAAACGTGTGCCATCCTTGGCAGGTCAACTCGCGACAAACTCCACCTACTCCGCTATACCTTAGAGAGGGTGAATAGAATTCCTGGCAAGTGTGGGGCTATGGTCCATTTAGACCAATCAAAAGCGTTCGATAGGGTTGAACATCAGCATCTGGCGGCGGTCTTTGCGGCGGCCGGTTTTGGCCCGACTTT